>NC_043009.1:49119566-49122066 GCF_006345805.1 Octopus sinensis | reverse complement strand
TAACACGGTAGCCAAACAAGCTTCGTAACATGTTAATGAACCCGATTTCTCTTTATTGTCTTAAATCTGCACCCATATTGTCTTGTATCATTTAAAGTGAAATCTCAGCAGTTAATTCCGCTTACCTGTTCACAACATGATATCACCTTTTAATGATAAGGTCTGCTCGAAACGTTATATATAGAAACTCCAGTCAACATACTCATCAACACCATACTTTATTTTCTTATAATTAAGTGAAGGGTTTTGAGATGAAAGTCAGTATTCCACCATCATCGTGGCTATATGTCTATAAGGCGTAGGAGTGGCTGTGTGGTAAGTAGCTTGCTTACCAACCACATGGTTCCGGGTTGAGTCCCACTGCGTGGCACCTTGTACAAGTGTCTTCTACTATAGCCTCGGGCCGACCAAAGCCTTGTGAGTGGATTTGGTAGACGGAAACTGAAAGAAGCCCGTTATATATATATGTGTACATATACATATATATATATATATATGTGTGTGTGTGTGTGTGTGTGTGTGTCTGTGTGTGTATGTTTGTGTGTCTGTATTTGTCACCCCAACATCGCTTGACAACCGATGGTGGTGTGTTTACGTCCCTGTAACTTAGCAGTTCGGCAGAAGAGACCGATAGAATAAGTACTAGGCTTACAAAGAATAAGTCCTGGGGTCGATTTGCTCGACTAAAGGCAGTGCTCCAGCATGGCCACAGTCACATGACTGAAACAAGTAAAAGAGTAAAGAGAGAATTACTTTCGTCGGCTGACTTCAATGAGATGTGTAATTTGACATCATTTAAGGGCTGAATTCAGTACTGGAATTTTAGAATCAGGGTTTAGTGACCGACGTGCTGCGAGGGCACTTGGAGTGGGGCATCCCTTAAATTTTATTAAGACATGTCTGTAGGGGGAAGATAAAACACTACTACGTCCATGATTATACCTATTTCTTTACTACCACAAGGGGCTAAACACAGAGGGGACGACCAAGGACAGACATAGGGATTAAGTCGATTACATCGACCCCAGTGCGAAACTGGTGCTTAATTTATCGACCCCGAAAGGATAAAAGGCAAAGTCGACCTCGGCGGAATTTGAACTCAGAACGCAACGGCAGACGAAATACCGCAAAGCATTTCGCCGGGCGTGCTAACGTTTCTGCCAGCTCGCCGTCCATGATTATACCGTCGATTTATCTGGCTAGACAGTCAAGTACTTGGCAGCTACAGAAGAAGGCAAATTAGAACAAGGACAAGTGCAAACAAATCCCTCACTGCATGTGAATGCCTTCGAAGTAACGAAGGTTAAGAATGTCAGTCTGATACTTATTTCGGGTTGGAAAATTACTAGGAGCTCACTGACGATATTCAGCCCAAACAGAGTGTGGGGATCCAGCAAACAGTTGAGTCTGAAGATCTCGGAAATCAGTCACTAGGATGAGAAACTTTATCCATTTAGAGCCCTAATTACACATTAGACTCCTTCTACTTGACTAATCTCGTGATGTTACTCGAGTATCAAAAGTTAAATAGTCAGAGAAACTGGAAAATTATAGATTAATTGTTCTTTCTACTCTTGGCACAAAGCCAGAATTTTTTGGGATGGGGGTCGATCTAATCGACCCCAGTACGCAACTGGTACTTAATTTATAGACCCCGAAAGGATGAAAGGCAAAGTCTATCTATCTATCTATCTATCTATCTATATATCATCTATCTATCTATCTATCTATCTATCTATCTGTCTGTTTATCTATCTATCTATCTATCTATCTATCTATCTATCTATCTATCTATCTATCTATCTATCTATCTATCTATCTGTCATTCTCTCTCTCTCTTTGTATATGTATATATATATGTGTGTGTGTGTGTGTGTGTGTGTGTACACACATATATATATATATATATAAGATCCAAGGATCATATATGCATATATGCTTTGTGTCTGGTGAGAGTCATTCCCTTTTGGTGCCTAATTATTTAAAACACTCACCAGCAAAATCTCCACTTATTTTTTTTTTATTTTTCTAAAATTGTCGTTGCGTCTTGCAACTGCAAGTCGCAACGAAAATTTTAGAAAAATAAAAAAGAAGTGGAAATTTACCGGTGAGTGTGTTAAAGGCACAAAAAGAAAATGACTCTCCCCAGACACAACAGAACATGTTTCAACACGTGAATTATTCGAAACCATCCTGTAAGGAAGAAACTAGCTTCTAGCAAAGATACAACTCCATTGTTGGACTGTAGACTGTAGAGAGCAAAGACAAATTAACATTTTAAATTTGAGAAAATTCTTGCGTAGTTTTATTCCTCCAGTTACATACTATGTTTGTAATGTGCGGATTAGCTGGTTGATTTTGCAAGTTTCGGAGCAGTTGTCTGTAATTCTTACTCTTGAGTGGGTAGCTAACCTCTATGGCGCTACATACGTTTTTTATATATGTATATGTACATGTTTATATGTATGTATGTGTGTATGTGTGTATGTATGTATGCATG
>NC_043009.1:49109566-49114566 GCF_006345805.1 Octopus sinensis | reverse complement strand
TCTCGATTCTTACACACTGAATCTCAGCACCTAATACACCGTCCGACCGGTGAAATCTTTGATCTTCTTTGGTGAATATTGCTCATGGAGCGGCCATGCTTACACTGTAATGCCAGAAAAAAAAAGTGGTGCGATCAGGCTCAAACGTCGATCACGTGACCACAATAGTACCAACTATAAGCACGCATGTGCAGAAGGCAGTGTGACAATAATAAACATATGTTATGGCGACAATGCGAATAATTTTTGACTTCCCCTTGTATATACATACATACATACATGCATACATGCATATATAAATATACATACACACATACACATATGTATTGTTTTATTGATTTATTCGTTTCAACCATGCAACTACGGTCATACTGGAGCACAACTATGATTTTGCACATTTCCTTATAATTTTACGATTCTTTTTTGGCTGATTTGTTCAAGTTGGTGGGGTTTCACATCACCACTCCTGTATATACTTTCGTCCTGGTTGGTGGCTCAATTCGTATATGCGGAAGTTTTTCACTGCTGCCCTCATCTGTACCTTATGCCAGGCGGTCAATTCATTCGTTATTGTAGAGAGGAGACTGTCTAGTTCCTTCTACATCTATCCATCCAGGTGGGAAAAATATACGCTATGAAAACAAAAAAAAAAAAAACGGCCATATGAGTCTATATGATTCGGAAAGGAACTTTCACTGGTATCGTCTTGAGGGAGAATGGCTATTGCTATTTCTAGCACATTAATCGACAACATAGAGGCTCTCTCATTGGCTCTAGTGTTAGTTGGATGGAGACTAATTACTATTATTTCTAGCACGATGATCAACCACACAGTCTCCCTTGTTACCTGTGATGTCCTCTTAATGGAGAACGGTTACTGTTATTTCTAGTATGCTAATATACCATGTAGAACCTCCGTTGTTTCTGTAATCATCTAGAGCAGGAATTCTCGGCCCTTTTTATCTATAGGCCCCTTTGATTACTATTTTATTCTGGTGGACCCTATAGTCATTGGTTTTATAAAACCTACTTTCAAAATTCCTACTTTGTTTTTTATATATTAACCCTTTAGGTTTAACTATGTAAACTGGTAGGGAAAGAAACCTAGCTGTTTCTTGCAATACATACCAACGCATATATCTAAAGCAAAATATTTTCAGGAGCCCTTTAAAAAATACTATTGAGGATCCCCACTTTACTATCTTGTTGTGTAGACCCCCCAAAATATTTTATGGACCTTCAAAGGACATATGAACTCATGATTGATCTGGAGAGCGAATAACAGTTGCTATTTCTTGCAGAGTAATCAGCCACTTAGACGCTTCCTCGCTGGCTCCTTTCTGGATTTGGTGTTGTTTACTCCAACGAAATCAATCTTCGTGGCTTGTAAATAATTAGATTTATAAATTTGTTGTTTTGCTTTATGCATGTTTTTTGTCATCTTTTACTTTTTTTTTTTTTTTTTACATCATATTCTAGATAATGATAATCCATGATTCCACTAAAATTCTTTGCCGATAGTATTTCATCGAAGTTAAAGCTAGGTACGAAGACTATATACTTTCTAATTTAAAATTACATTTTTACACGTACTATTTTAGTTTCGTTAGTTTTATTGTTATCATTGTTACTATTATTATTATTATTATTATTATTATTATTATTATTATTATTATTATTATTATTATTATTATTATATTATTATTATTATTTTGTACAGTTCTTTTTTATCTCGGAAGAAGGAAATTGGCAAGAGAGAGAAAAGAGAAGGAAAATAAAAATAAAAACAAGATGAAAGAAAGAAAACAGAAAGAAAGAAAGAAAGAAAGACAGAAAGAAAGAAAGAAAGAAAGAAAGAAAGAAAGAACTGAATTAAGAACAATCCTGAAGTTAATATTTCTAGAAAATTAGGGTTTAACACGCCATAGCGGAAACAAATCTGATAGCGAGCAAAGATTAAGAATATATCAATGTATATTTTAGGCAAAATGTCTGTAGGCGATAATGATAATAATGATAATAATAATAATAATAATAATAATAATAATGATAATAATAATAATAATGATAATGATAATAATGATAATAATAATAATAATAATGATAAAGAAAAAGGAAAGAAACTGTAATTTAAATACTTTATTTATTTTTCGGCTTATAAACTATTACATTACGTCGAACGTATTCTGAGAACAGAGTAATGCAATACAGGTTTACATGCATGAATTTATGTGCTGAGACATACACATATGTATAACATATGAATGGCATACAGCCGTATTGCATAAAATACAGATAAACACACACACACACATGCATACATTCATACATAAATACATACATACATATATACATATATATATATATATATATATATATATATATATATATATAATATATATATATTATATATATATATATATATATATATTTGTAAGCGTGTACATGAATAAGTGCACGTACACACATACACGTACACACACGATCGCATGCGCATACACACACATACATATGACTACATATCTACGTTCATATACGCGTACATACATAAATGGGGTAAAAAAAATATACCTTATCCTGAACGATTTCTCATTCGCCTCTACAGACACGTATAGTAAACACGTGTTGGCAGTAAATTTTTTCGCTGTTGCAGTGGAAAAGCTTTCGCTACAGCAATCCTCCTTCCCATTTAACCCACTGATGAAAGGTTCTCATTAATGAAGTTCCAGAAACGGTACAGTTTAATTATTAAATACGTATTCAATTATATATTTGTACCGTGTGATTTGTTTCAGATATTTAATCCTGTAATATTACGATCGTGTATACTATTTGTAGTTTATCTGAATATATGAATATATTCAAATGATTTCTTACATTCCACACATACACACACACGCGCGCGCAGGCGCAAGAGTGACTGTGTGTTAAGGCGGCGAGCTGGCAGAAACGTTAGCACGTCGGGCGAAATGCTTAGCGGTGTTTCGTCTGCCGCTATGTTCTGAGTTTAAATTCCGCCGAGGTCGACTTTGCCTTTCATCCTTTCGGAGTCGATTAAATAAGTACCAGTTACATACTGGATCGATATAATCGACTTAATCCGTTTGTCTGTCCTTGTTTGTCTACTCTATGTTTAGCCCCTTGTGGGTAGTAAAGAAATAGGTATTTCGTCTGCCGTTACGTTCTGAGTTCAAATTCCGCCGAGGTCGACTTTGCCTTTCATCTATTCGGGGACAATAAATTAAGTACCAGTTGCGCACAGGGGTCTATCTTATCAGTTTAATTCCTTTGTCAGTCCTTGTTTGTCATCTCTGTGTTTAGTTCCTTATGGGCAGTAAAGAAATAAGAAGCTTGCTTCCCAACAACATGGTTCCGGGTTCCACTGCGTTGCACCTATGGCAAGTGTCTTCTACTATAGCCTCGGGCCAAACCAATGCCTTGTGACTGAATTTGGTCGACGGAAACTGAAAGAGAGGAAATAAAAATTTGAACACGAATATTTATCGAATAGCGGAAAATGTCCAGAGAGGAGGAAAAGGCCGAAGGAATAGATAGTCTGGAGAAAAGCATGTGTGTTGTTACATGACCAAAACATAACTGACCAGAAGTTGGAGAGAGATTGGAGAGTGCGAAAATGGCTTTTTGTACAAACTTCGTTGATATTAGTGTTATATAAAGATCCTTAAGCTTATATGTCTGTTTTTAGAGTGTACGTATGTGTGTGTGTGTGTATCTTAATGAACGTCAATGCTTCGCACCATTGCAACTCTATGTTTTCATAGCATGCTATAAGTTATCTATACATATGCGCACATTTTCTCTCGTTTGTACATTATACACGTGCATCCACGCGTGCGCAGATGTACACACTCACACGTGCACACATAGTGTACTTGAGGTTATGTGTGAGTAAAATCTATGTTGAGTTTCAGTGTCCTTCGTTCCTGTCGATGGAAATCAAAGCGATATTAATACACATTGTTTCTAAAACTTTGACAGTCATGGGAAATCGTTACACTCGTTTAAACCCAACGAAATAAGAAAACCGACAAAACTTAGACCCCAATTTTTTAGTAGGAATTTTACCCGATATCTCCAATGGATGAAAATATTATTTCCTTTGTTTAATGACTATGATACTTAGATTTGAATGGATTTCCAGTAAACACACTGTACATCTTTCTTCCCATGTGATTGTACGAGAGCTCGATTTTTAAAAGGCCTTTTTGATGTAATAAAGAATACCTGCTAATACTATCTCTGCTTCTGAAAGCGTATGTGTGCTGGTAGAATCTAATTTTAAAGGTGTGCTATGTGAGACCAATTTATAATGATCCCACCACCTAATATTGGTATCATATTTTGGCACAATGCCAGCAATTTCGGGGAAGCGAGTAAAAGTCGATTACCTCGACCCCTGTGCTGAACTGGTACTTATTTTATCGGGCTCAAAAGGATTAAAGACAAAGTCGACCTTGACGGAATTTGAACTCAACGTAAAGGCAGAACGAATGCTGATAAGAATTTTGCCCAGTGTGCTAACAAACCACCATCTAATATTATAGTGGCTCAGTATATCACTGCCTTAAGACTGCCGTTCTAGGTGTAACTTCAGTTATAAGTTTGCTTTAGTAGAAATAGTGAAAGGTTTAGGTAAAGTTGGTTATATAATAATAGAAGTTATAGTAGTAGATTTTGTTCTTTGGCTACAAGTTAATACTGATGCAAAAGACAGTGAAAAGCACTTCAGCCGTGTTTTAATTGTAACGCTCCATTATCTAGGGTATCCTTTCGGTATGGAAAAGAGTAGAGCTGAGTAGAGGTCCATTTCGCTATCGTCTTTAGCATGTCAAACATCAGCACAGCAAATAGCTCGTTAGTGAGGACAGTGAGAATGCAGAGAAAGAAAAGAATGAAGAGAAGGACGAAGATGAAGAGAAGGAATAGGAGAAGCTAAGTAAGAGGAAGGGGAGTAGGGGTGGTGGTAAGTTTGAGTCGGG
>NC_043009.1:49089566-49104566 GCF_006345805.1 Octopus sinensis | reverse complement strand
GTGTTGTTGTTGTCGTTATTGTTGCTGTTGTTGTTATTGTTGTTGTTATTATTATTATTATTATTATTGTTGTTGTTGTTGTTGTTGTTATTATTATTATTTGTCATTCTTGTTTTTGTTGCATTTTTTTGGTTTTTGTTTTTACGTGGTTTGGCTTTGATTTTGTTTTTGTTGTTGCTGTTGCTGTTGTTGTTGCTGTTCTCGTTGTTGCCATTGTTGTTTTTTGTTGTATTTTTTTTGTTACCACGTGGTTTTCGCATCCAATATTATTGCTGTCGTTGTTGTTGCTGTTAGGTGCGCATGCATTGAATACAAATATAGAATAAATCACCCACAACCACGACACATTCTCTGCCGCACTGTGCCACGGCGTACCTCATCGCAGGAAGACCACACCCAGCGCATCATAACAACCCCTGCTCCACACACCCGGTCACATCCACCCTCTCTCACACCCAACCAACCAACCAACCAACCAACCAGCCAACCAACCACTGTGGCACTCACTCCATCCCGCCACTCCCATTCGCAACATCCAACCCCCTGCCCACCGCACATCACACCGAGACCTTCCCCTCCCCTCCTCCACCACCTCCTCCTCCTCCTCCTCTTCCTCTCTTCAATCTACGCCATCTCTGTCCATGCTCTTACTTGGCACTCATAGCATGCACTTGTCTGCAATGTCCAGCAATTAGACATGCATGCGCCTAATTTGCGCATATGCATTCGCATGTTCATTTACATGTGCAACTGTATGTGCATTTCTAAGCGACACATTTCAATGGCAAGGCAATGACGCTGCACATATGATGCACATTTAAATTCTAATGCTAATAGATAATTAACCGTTTTCAGCGCATGCAGATAAGTACAACTGCATAACTGCTGCAGTTCCCGATGCAGCTATAACACTTTTAAGTGCAGCAGGAAATTAACAAAGAAAAGAATGCATTGTATTGACTTATTTTGGTGTTTAGTATTCATTGTACGTACTTTCATGCGTGTGTGTGTGTGTGTATGCACCCCTGTGTTTTGTATGTGTATGTACAAGTATGAGTGTATGCGAGCGAGTGTGTGTGTGTGTGTTTGTGTGTGCGTGTGTGTTTGTGTGTGTGTAATTGTTTGCGCGTGTATATGTGTGCGTGTTAGCTTCATACGAAATATCATGGTCAAGATCATCATCATCATCATCATCATCGTAGTCCTGTTCCCCCCCTCCTCCTCCTCAGCATCATCATCATCATCATCAGCATCGTCATCATCATCAACATTATCACCGGCAGCAGCGGTAGCAGCAGTACTACCACCATCACCATGACCAGAACCCTCTTCTTCTTCGTCATCATCACCAACGCATCTTCATCTTCATCATCACCATCATCAACCCCCCCCCACCACCACCATCATCATCATCATCATCATCATCATTATCAAGCTGTTGTTTCTAGCTCTTTGAAAGGCTCGCACAAAGGCCACTTCCTGATGTCTTTAACGTAACCGTAGATATCTATGCAAGTTGTCTATGCAAGATTTTCACTCGTCAAAATCGAAAATGACCCAATTTTTTTCGGTCTGGAAAAAAAAAAAAAACACAGAAAGAAAGAAAAAAGAAAGAAAGAAATGGAGACGAAAATGTCTTTAAGAGACGCAAACATATCTGAGTGAGTAAGAAGCTCACTTTGTAAGCATGTGGTTAAGGGTGGTTCAATTCCACTACACGGTACCTTGGGGGAGGTGGTTTCTACTATGTATGTATGTATGTTTGTATGTATGTATGTATGTATGTATGTTTGTATGTATGTATGTATGTATGTATGTATGTATGTATGTATGTATGAATGAATTATGTATGTGTGAGTATGTATGTGTGTATGCATGCATCTATGTGTGTATCTATGTATGTATGTATGCCTATATGTATTTATGCATGTATGTATGCATGTATGTATGTATGTGTGTATGTTGTCTATGTTTGAATGTATGTATGTGTGTATGTATGTATGTGCGTATGTATGCATGCACGTATATATGTATATATGTATGTATGTATATATGTATGTATGTTTGCATGTATATATGTATGTATGTATGTATGCATGCATGCATGTATACATGTATGTATGTATGTATGCATGTATGCATGTATGTATGTATGTATGCATGCATGTATGTATGCATGTATGTATATATGTATGTATGTATGTACAACTCTCCAAGTCTCTGTGATTAGTACCTTGTGACATTCCAAATCGAGATGACTTGTGTTGTACAAACATTTATGACTATAATTCAATGACATATAGAGCTCTGCTTATGGTGATCTCATTTGTCATTTCATCTACTAAGAGCACTATGCTGATGGAAAAAGAGTGGTACCATGTGCAGACCTAACCAGTGAGAACGTTCAACTTCAAGTCAAAAACGTTTGAAATTTTTATCGGGGAACACTTTGTACCACAAACTGATCTGATCAATCTAGTGGGACATACAACTTTAATTTGACATACTGTATATGCTTCAAAACATATAGATCTGCAATGCGAATGGACAGTCCATTCCAGACCATTCCACTTCATTTTTCCTGTTGCAAAGAAGAGGGAGTAGTCTCCCTACATCTGGTGGCTACGAACAGAGTCTTAAGGAATGAAACTCGAGATATTTTTTGTCAGACCAGCGCATTATCAACTAGTTCAGATTTTACCTGAAGACGAGAGAAAGGAGAGCTACCCTCACTCACAGTAAATTTTATAGGTCATGGCTAATAACGATGACATCGATGTTGTTGAATTGGTTTGCACTAAGAAAACGGCTATAGGTTCGCAGCAGCAAGATTCAGGAGAGATCACATGCATTTAATGCGTCAGAATAATCTGGGATGTTTTGTAGGGCTCTCTGAATGCCCCATGCGGTTGAACCTCATTCCGATCTTCTGGAATCCCAAAGTGCAAATCCAACAGGGATAGACGTTTCGTTGCATTTTTCCGAAATCGATAGCTATATACTAAAATCAATACAATTGACTAACAACATTTTCTGCAACAATAAACTTGTTGTGGCTCAATTAGAAATCAATATCTATTAAATTGTGAAGAAAACCTTTATTAAATATTGCATTGTGCTCGATTCATTGTAACCACAGACGAATTAACAAAGGAGCTTCAACAGAGTTTTACAATCTGCTCGAAATAGCAGTCAAATTCCCCTTAAATCCACCACCACCAACACCACCACAAAAATGAAGGCTACCTCGCATAACATTATATAGTGTAATTCTTCATAATTACGAGAGACAGGATGGACATAGTTGGATTGCTTAAGTCTTTCTGGTCGAGAAATTATCGTCATGGTTCTTGCAGATGCATTGAAATATTGTTTTCAAATTTTGGCACAAAGACTTTGGAGGATGGATAAGTCGATTAAATATCTCCCATTACTCATTTGGTGCTTAATTTATCGACCCCGAAATGATGAAAGGTAAAGTCGACCCAGGAGGGATTTGAAATCAGAATGAAAAGACGGACGAAATGCCGCTAAGCATTTTGATCGGCCCACTAACGATTAAACTCACCGACTTAATGCATTTTAATGCCATGTAATCTCTCATTAAGAAAACCTCTGCCCAAATTGTTACATTTATGCTTTAGTTGTAGATTTTAAACATTTATTAACATGGTGTGGAGGCGCAATGGCCCACTGGTTAGGGCAGCGGACTCACGGTCGTAGGATCGCGGTTTCGATTCCCAGACCGGGCGTTGTGATTGCTTATTGAGCGAAAACACCTAAAGCTCCACGAGGCTCCGGCAGTGGGGTGGTGGTGGCGATCCCTGCTGTACTCTTTCGCCACGACTTTCTCTCACACTTTCTTCTGTTGGCCTGCTCGCTTAGCCAGCGGGGTGGCATCATTTTGAAGGCTAAAACAATGCGAAGTGCATTCTGACCAGCGATATGTAGCATATGATAGCCTGGTCGGTCACGGTGATTAACATGGTAATTGTTTCTAATTCTGGAACAAGGGCAATCATTTTGATGGGAGTGGACAAATCGACCTCGGCGAAATTTGGCCTCAGAACGTAAGGAGCCGGATTAGATTCTAATCAACAAAACCTATATCTGAAAAGACTAGTGACATCAAACTTGATACTTAATGGGATTTGAAATCGGACTCATGGCTGAATGTTAATTTATTCTCTATACCACCACTATAGGGAACCCCTAAGCAGTCACCTAACTTACTAAATATAACAACTAAATGTTCCCTCAAATCACATAGCATTTTTAAAGAAGGAAAGAAGCGTTTAATAATGCACTTCGAAATATACTGTCGAAATAATTAGGAGGAAAAGGAAAATGGGTAAAATTCTTTTGGTTATGCATCTGCTTGGTCAATGTTAACCAGGTCTAAATAACAAGCGCATCCAGCTTATAGAGACTATCGGCCTCTACAGGGAAATTTTTATGTCCCATCTTATTTACTGAACTGCATGACAGATGGAATGACCTGTGCTGGAGCTTTATGAAGTTTAAGCATTTCTTTAGGAGGATCCATTGCGGAATTTGTGTTTTCCACGAAGATTCGAAACTATGTCGTTACAGATAAACTGGCTAGCGTGTTTTTATATAGTGTCTCGATATGATAGAAATAGTAGCTAAACTGCTTCGATCATAAGTCAAGGTTGGTTTAGAGATAATAAAAGCAGTAACACTATCACAGTGAAACCAACAATGAGCCTCAACGTTGATCCGTTGTGTAAAAAAAAAAGCAGCCACATTTTCTTAAAATCACATCCTGCCATCTTATTTTTTTACTGCCCACAAGGGGCTAAACATAGAGGGAACAAACAAAGGGATTAAGTCGATTAAATCGACTCCAGTGCGTAACTGGTACTTAATTTATCGACCCTGAAAGGATGAAAGGCAAAGTTGACCTCGGTGGAATTTGAACTCAGAACGTAGCGGCAGACGAAATACCTATTTCTTTACTACTCACGAGGGGCTAAACACATAGAGGACAAACAAGGACAAACAAACGGACCAAGTCGATTACATCGACCCCAGTGCGTGACTGGTAATTAATTTATTGACCCCGAAAGGATAAAAGGCAAAGTTGACCTCGGCGGAATTTGAACTCAGAATGTAACGGCAGATGAAATACGGCTACGCATTTCGCCCGGCGTGCTAACATTTCTGCCAGCTCACCGCCTTTCACATCCTGCCATCTTAAGAGACGAATATAACAAATGATATAGTTTGGCGTGGACAACGACTAAGAGATGGAACGATTATGGGTGGAACCCCTTTGCTTCTAAGTCTATTCTGATCAGGACTTGCTCTGGACTAAACACCACTAGCTGCAGTAGCAGCCCCGCCGAGACGCTGCCGTCGCCACCACCACGACATCCTCCTAAACGTTGCTGTTCGGAAGCAGACCTTTGCTTTATAATTTATTATTGAGTCTAACAGATGAACGTAAATCAAATTTTTTTCTAGATTTACCGTTCGTGAGTCAATCAGAATTCAAGACAAGACTTTTCATGAACTTCTCACCGCCATTTGTAATTCCCAAGCGGTAATATTTTACCAAAGCAAATAACAAACACAAATAGATTTCGTCTGTCATTTCAGCATTTATAAGAAATCTTACCTAACGCTTATTTATTTATTTAAGTATTTATTTATTTATTAATTAATTATCTATGTTATTTATTTATTTGTTTATCTACGTAGTAATACATTTTATATTATTCTTATGTGTTTGTGTTCTTTTTTGAGTTAAGTTTTTGTTGTTTTTATTCATATATATTTCTTTGTGCATTTCTTTATATTTTAAACCCCCGAAAATGTGTCTCCGTGATCAATGAAGAAATTTATCTTAACACACTTGAGATTGCTACAGAATCGTACATATGTTTGATTATTCTACACAGCGCTCTCTTTCGTACATACGTCTGGCAGAAAACATCAATTTATCTTTGTTCTTCTAGTCCTTGTATTCGTTTCGTCTCTTCATTTTTTTTCCTTCGTTATTTCTGTCTCTCTTTCTTTCAATCATTCTCTCCTCCATCCATCCATCCATCCATCCATCCATGTATCATTCCATCACTCCGTCCGTCCATCCATCCATCCATCCATCTATACATACCGCCACTCAGTCATCCATCCATCCATCTTCACACTACACAGTCGGTTTTGCTCTAAAAACAGTGCCAATAAGCGACGGAAAACCAATACCTAGAGACCAGGAGGATTAATTAGGATAGCAAAACAGAATGAAAGCGAAGACTATTTAATGTTCAGCATGTATTGATTTCTACAATAACAAATTCCTCACCATATTGGCAGTTTGTCTTCGAACGGCAGCTGAAATGTTTAACAAAATCATCAACTTTACTCAAATTCTCCATTGCATCAAATTGTTCCTGTGTGAGTTGTCAATGATTATCAATTAAAATCAACTTATTTTTGTTAAATATTAATTGATTAATCAATTCATTTAAAAAACATTTAATCATTTGATTTAGGTTTTAGGAAAATTCTCTTTCGTTCGTTTTTCGTTTATTCGTGTTTTGTTTGTTTTTCTTTTTTGAAAACTGGTTTGTTTTGGATGTTTTTTAAAAAATCTTATATATTTGTTTCTTTATTTTATATGAAATTTTTTTGTTTTATTTCTCTATTATTGTATCCTTTTTTTCTTCTTTTGCAATTCTAACTTATTTTTTATGAGGAAATGAGTAGATTGTTTCGTATCTGATGTCAATAGCATCATTGATTAAACATACGTCAAATATGGAGACTGAATGTAATCGCTTCAACTTCATCATCGCTGTACTGTGTCAGAGTTGGACAGAGTGAGATTGTCAGTAGTGTAAAAGAATACATACATATATATACTTACATACATACATACATACGTATATATATATATACATACAAAGATAAGTACGTACATATGTACATACATATATATATATACATTTATCATATTATGGTATAAGCATATGTAGACACACATACATATATAAAACTGATATACGTCATAGCATATATTGTATACATTAGTTATATATGCATATGCATATGATATATACGTTCATGTATATATATATATATATATATATATATATATATAATATATATATATATATATATATATATATATTCATACATATATATTTATATATAATAGTTTATACGCACACATACATACATAATACGTACATACATACGTACAGACATACACACACACACACACACACACATATATATAATGACGTTCAGTTAATGGAATAGCTACATGAGCTATTCTTTGATTTACCGTGCAATATGGCTGAGTATTCCAGTGATATGTAGATCCTTAATGTAAACCAGAGATGTAAGCAATCTGATACAACACGTGACGAAGCAGAATCATTGAATTACTGGCACCATTTATTCGGCAATCTTCCACACAGACTCCGTCTATATAATTTCTCCCATAAAACCTGTGTAAGCCACAGACATTGTTAAAAGTCACATCCTTATGTTGTCACACATTGCAATCGTAACCAAGCCTTTTAGTCATTGGACCCTATATAAATTACACTATTCTGTGTCATATGTAAACCCTCATCACTAAGTATATTTGTCTCTGAAACAAAATGACCTCCTTACACATATTTTCTTTTTGTATCGACATTCAAATCTGAATATCTGTCAGGTGCATCATTAGCCTCACTAGAAGAGGTTTTCAAAACTTATAGTCACCGCTGACCTTCTACTGTAAGAGAAGTATTAACCAGTGAAGCTGTAGTTACTTCGAGGGGTATGAGAATTTTGGCGTAACTGTTTTGGCGCTGCTTGCTTGGCACCGCTGATTCGATGCTGACTTATCTGACATCAAACGTTTCAATTTTTGTCTCGTTTTCTCTCTTTCTCTTTCTCTCTTTCCCTCTGTTTTTGTGTATTTTTCTTTATGTGTTTGGGGAGAGGGAAAGTGCCTATATATTTCTCTTTATGTGTTTGGGGAGAGGGAAAGTGCCTATGTCAATATTCTTCAATTAATAAATTGAAATATCTCTCCACCCCTCTTTATATCTCTCTCTATCTGTATATAAACATTTCTGCATCTCAGCACGGAATTTTGTCAGTGAATAGGTCGCGGTCTCAAAGCGACGAAAATATTTGACAAATTAAATTTAAATGTTGAAGTAAATCTAACGGATTTTGTGTGTTTCTTAAATGGCTTATAAACACCTTCCACGCTGCAATTGTTTTCGTTCCAGCACACGATCTCAGATCAGGTCACTTGCTATGCAAGTACATCTCCGTAATAACTTAGTTACCCAAGTTTTAACATCATGTTCTTCGAAATAGTCACCTTGCGCAGCAACAAACCGGTCCCAATTACTGGGGTTGATGTGAATGACTACTCCACTCCTTTCCAAAATGTCTGGCTTTGTGTCTATAGTAGAAAGGATTATTAAAATGGCTGGTTGGTAGATGCGTTACAGCTTTGAAAATTAGTGCTTTGCATCATTTATTCGATCATTTTACCTTCTGAGTTCATATCCCGCCAAAGCCGACTTTGCTTTTGTCTCACTGAGGTTCAATAAAATAAAGTACCAGCTAAGTACTGGGGTAGATGTAATGCACAAACCTGTTCTCTTCAAAATTGTTGACCTTGTACCAAAATTAGAAAGCTTTCCTTTTTGGCCAAATCTTCATTGATTTTGTTGAAATTTCATTTAAAAGGATGGTGGGGCGGGTAAGGGTGTAGAGGGGTAAGATTCCTCTACCCTGTGAATTTGGTGAGGTTGGGTGAATGCGTCGAGACTGGCCCGAATAGAGCGAGCCTCTTCTGAACTTGTACATTAGTATGGGACAAATTACTTCTGAGTTCAAATTCCGCTGAGGCCGACTTTGTTGTTCGCCCTTTCGAAATGGATAATTTAAATATCAGTTGAGGGTTGGTGTCGATTACAGTCGACTAGCCTCCTTCCACTCAGCTTTCAAGCCTCGTGCCCATCGTAGAAAGGATTATAATAATAATAGTTATTGCTGCCTTTGCACAGCTTCTAACGCTGGAGATATACTATGATGTCACCTGTTCACTACCAGTGAACTAAGGTAACACTTCTTATTTTTCGAGCCCCTTCCGGAGTATTCGAGCGGTTCCAAGCAGTGCTGTTTTCTGCAAGTGCTCCACCCTTATTGAAGCTCCTATTTGTTCCACGTACTTCTCGAGATTTTTGCTCACTGTTCCCTGGGCTACAACAATTATTGGTACTACTGCTACCTTTTTCATCGACCACAACTGCTTAACTTCCCAAGCTAGCCTGTCATATCTCTTGACTTTTCTTTCTTCCTTATCGCATACCTTGTTCTCAGCTGGGCATGCTATATCTATGATCCAGCATAGTTTGTTTTCTTTCTCAATTAAGACTATGTCCGACTTCCTATTATTATTATTATTATTTGAGAGAGCAGTGTATGCCATCAAAGTGACACTGGGGTAAACTATACGAAGCCCAATATACCCATCATGACTACCCGTCTGATAAAGGTACACCAGGCACATGCATCACAACCATATGTGCGCGACATGGTGATCTCATATCAAGATAAACAGCACATGACCTTGCAGGTGGGGCCCAGTTAGAATTTTCTTCAGGTTGAGTAGCCCATCCCGCTCAAAAGGTCCCTGAATAAGGGTTGTTTAAGGATGTTGAAAGAACCACCCATGTTTCCAGAGTTGAATTATTCAAACCCCAAAGAATCCCTTTCAACACATGGCTATGATGCTCCCCCACTACTTCTGCTCGTGATCAGAGATGCACATATCGTCAGCCACTAAGGGACCTGCTCAACTGGTTAAGGTCAAACAACTGACAAGCAAATCTGTGGTATTGAGCAGAATATTTGCTGTAGCCCATCTTTTATACCAAGACAAAACAATGTACATGATAACACTTCCAATCAGTTAAGATCAGAAGCCATGAGAGCCACTGCCTGGTACTGCATCATGGCATTTATTATTATTATTATTATTATTATTATTATTACTATCATCATCATCATCATTATTATTAAGGCGTCGAGCTGGCAGAAACGTTAGCACGTCGGGCGAAATACTTCGCGATATTTCGTCTGCCGCTACGTTCTGAGTTCAAATTCCACCGAGGTTATCTTTGCCTTTCATCATTTCAGGGTCGATTAAATAAGTACCAGTTACACACTGGGGTTGACATAATTGACTTAATCCATGTGTCTGTCCTTGTTTATCATCTCTGTATTTAGCCCCTTGTGGGTAGTAAAGAAATAGGTATTTCACCCGTCGCTACGTTCTGAGTTCAAATCCCGCAGAGGTCGAGTTTGCCTTTCATCATTTCGTAGTCGATAAAATAAGTACCAGTCACGCACTGGAGTAGATGTAATCCCCTAAAATGGCTGCCCTTGTGGCAAAATTTAAAGCCATTATTTTGAGGCGCCGAGATGATAGAATCGTTAGCACGCCATGCAAAAGACTTCGCGTCATTTCGTCCGTCATTACGCTCTGAGTTCAAATTCCGCCGAGGCCGAATTTGCCTTTCATCATTTCAGGGTCAATAAAATAACTACCAGTCGATCACTGGGTTCGATGTAATCGCTTTACCTCCTCCTCCAAACTTGCTGGCCTTGTGCCAAATTTTGAAACGCATTTTTGCCTTTAAATTTTGTTAGTCTCGGTTACACGCAAAACCCTCACAACAACACACGCTCGCACACATACACACACACATTCTTTGTTTTGTCCTGTATTGTCCATAATATTTTTCTTAACGTACACCACAAGGTTTTACATTAAAGAAATCATTATTGTTATTATTATTATTATTATTATTATTATTATTATTATTATTATTATTATTATTATTATTATTATTATTATTATATTATTATTGAGTGAGAGAGCAGTGCATAACATCAAATTGACACTGGGGTAAAATATAAGAAGCCCAGTATAATCATCATGACTACCCGTCTTATAAGGGTATACCAGGCATATGCATCACAACCATATGTGCGCGACATGGGGATCTCATATCAAGATAAACAGCGCATGACCTTGCAGGTGGGGCCCAGTTAGAATTTTCTTCTGGTCGAGTAGCCCATCCCGCTCAAAAGGTCTCTGAATAAGGATTGTTGAACGAAACACCCCTGTTTCCAAAGGTGAATTATCCAAGCCTCTAAGAATTCATTTCAACACACGGCTATGATGCTCCCCCTACTACTTCTGCTCATGATCAGAGATGAACATATCGTCAGTCACTAAGGGACATGGTCAACTGGTTAAGGTCAAACAACTGACAAGCAAATCTGTGGTATTGAGCAGAATATTTGCTGTAGCCCATCTTTTATACCAAGATGATAGCACATGATAGCACTTCCAAACAGTTAAGATCAGAAGTCACGAAAGCCACTGTCTGGTACTGCATCAGGGGGGCATTTTATAATAATAATAATAATAATAATAATAATAATAATAATAATAATAATTATTATTATTATTATTATTATTATTATTATTATTATTATTATTATTGTTGTTGTTGTTGTTGTTGTTGTTGTTGTTGTTGTTGTTGTTGTTATTATTATTATTATTATTATTACCAGTTATATACTGATATCGATTCAATAGAGATACATCCCGAATCCACTGTGAATTAGCTGTCTTGTAACAACATAAGAACTATTATATCCTATTTAGCCGATATCCATGTTTATATTCCATATACAGGAATGTATTCATTGGTAATCCCTGGCTTAATAATAATAATAATAGATTAGCTAATAAATCAATTTGATTTACTAAAGAAGAAATTTGAAATTAATCTATTTTATTGCTGCGGGCACCTGAGAGCTAAATCCCCAGTCACTGCTTCATATGATTTTCCTCAAATGAAAATACGTTTGCCATTCATCTCTTTACAATTTCGTTCTCTCATTTGCTCTCTCTCTCTCTCTACCACATTCTCTGCTTTAGCAGTTTCTCTTGTTTTTCTTTATCTATCTCTTTCTCTGTCTCTCTCTGTCTCTCCCTCTCTTACTTTGCCTATTTCCATCTATCCCCCTCACTTTCTTCCTATATCTGTTTCTTTCAATTTGTCTCTTGGTTTTCATGCCTTCTTAGAATTATTTCATTCCTTTCTTGCTATCTCTCTCTCTCTCTCACTCTTTCTCAGATTCCCTCTGACTCTCTCCATCATCCTATCTTTCTCCTCCCACTGTCTCGCTTTTCCTTCCTCATACACACTCTCATTCTTTCCGTCCCTCCATGTTATTCATTCTTTCTTTCTTTTAATTCTAATCAAATTATCTCTTTTAATCCACATTTCCCTTACAACAATTTTTCTGGTTTAATATGGTTTAATTATTGAAAATATACACACAAACACAAAAACCATAAAGAAAAGGAAAAAAAAAAAACGTCCCGAAAGAACAAAAAAAAAATGAAAAAGAAAAAAATGAATAGATTTATAAAATAAATCACAAAACAACTCTTGTATGTAAAATATGAAAACAGAAATCTTTACTGCGGAAGAAGATATTTAAACAAAACCTATTTAAAGAAATAAAATATATAACTATAACCAACAACAACAACAAGTCAACAAACAAACAAACAATATTACCATATTTGTTAAATGGAATGGCTATAAATCTTTATTTTTCTTTCAGATGGTGCCAGAAAATACTAATTCCTGTACATTATCTCCGTTGTCTATTCCTTTACCAAGGAATTCCTGCAAGTACGTTATTAGTAAGATATAATTTAAGTTCTTTGAAAACCTGTAAATCACATTCAGTTTTATTTTAGAACTTCACATAAAATCTCTCCGGTTTTGTTTAAATACTCGGAATAAAACTTAATGATCGCAAATTATAAACCATATTGATTTTTAAGCATAAATCACGCTGCACTTAAAGGTAGCGAGCGCAGTAGAGCAAGAGGTAAACTTGCTAGCAAGACAAAATTCGTAGCACCGTTTCAGTATCCGTCTGCTGTGGTTGTCTTTCAATTTTATGTTGCATTAATGGTTAAGAGAAGAAAAAAACAACAAAAAAAAACAAAACAAAACAAGCATGAACGATTCAAAATCTCAGTTAATTTTATTTAATTTCTACCAGGCATTAGTAACTAAATATAAAAAAAACAAAAAATATTAGAAAGCCATAGCCGTGTGATTAAAGAGTTCACTTTGCGCCCTCGTGCTTTTGCGATCGGTCCCTCTGCACGGGGCTGATCAATGTCTTGTGAATAAATTTGGTAGATGGAAACTGCTTGGAAACTCATCCTTTGTGTGTTTGTGTGTGTGTTAGTGTATTTGTGTGCGTGTGTCAACAGTGTATCATATATGTGAAGCAGAAGCACAATCTGAAGCATAGGTCAGTAAAATATATCTCCGGTCATGGAACGGACAAGGATTTCGCATCCATAAAGGGCTTAGCTCCACGGACAAGTCGTCCCTGGGGTTACTAGCATGATGGAGTGCTAGCATGGCTGCTATTGTATATGCGGAATAGTTTTATGACATCTGTTTGATATATGTTGGTATATATATATATATATATATATATATATATATATATATATAGGAGATAAATAAAAATATATGCATACATACAAACATATATGTACGTACCTACATCTACATGTATATATACATGCATATATAAATAATTATACGGGAGTACAGGACATCACAATAAGACGTAGAAACGGAAAAAGCCAAAAAACAAAAAACAAGAAAACGGAAAACGAAAAACAAGAAAACGAAAAACAAATACAGGACGAGCTACACAAGGACAAAAACCCCCGTCATCAGCTGTCGCTAGAGGAGTCAGGCATGTTTCGAAGGCATAACAGAACACTAATCCAATAGGCCTTCCTGCGAGAGAATTAAAATAAAATTCCAAGCAGCGGGGCAAAATGAGTACGAACACAAACAAGACGTAACAATAAGACTGCAAAATTAAAATACATGTACAAAAACAAACACAAGAGGACGAACGAAAAAGCCTTTTTTCTGGCATAGACAAACGATAAAACTGCAAAAATAAAAATACATGTACAAAAAGTACAATTAGTTACAAAACGAGAAAATAACAAGAATACTATACAGGAAATCAACCACACAAGGGGACGAACGAAGAAGCCTTTTGCTGGCAAGGACGAAAGTGTAGTAGCAGCGCGTGGAGGCAGTCTTTTCAATAGTGGGAACCACGTGTAAAGGAATTTTGTTTTATAGGCAAGGAAGAGGGAACGAGGAGGGGGACACGCGGCGAAGAGAGAGGAGGAGTGGGAGGGAGAAAGATTGAAGAGGTTAAAGCAAAGGGAGAGAGTACCGCATCTTCAATATAATAATATAAATATAAAAAAAGGGAACCAAGAAGTGGATCGAAACGACGAATCGGAACGAACCTGATGCGGGGCGCTGTCAGACAATAAGGAGATAAATAAAAATATATGCATACATACAAACATATATGTACGTACCTACATCTACATGTATATATACATGCATATATAAATAATTATACGGGAGTACAGGACATCACAATAAGACGTAGAAACGGAAAAAGCCAAAAAACAAAAAACAAGAAAACGGAAAACGAAAAACAAGAAAACGAAAAACAAATACAGGACGAGCTACACAAGGACAAAACCCCCGTCATCAGCTGTCGCTAGAGGAGTCAGGCATATATATATATATATTATACAAGTTTTTTTCAATTCTCTCTCTCTGTTTATTTCCTCGTGTTCCCTTTCTGTTGAAGAGTGTAGGCTCGAAATGTAAAAGATTCTTCACCTTCCCGAGCGTCAAACTAATACACCTGCTTGTTGTTTATACACCTGTCTTCGTCTTTTGCTTTCCTGTAAATTTCAACTATATAATATATATATATATATATATATATATATATAATATATATATATAATATATATATATCGCCATGTTGATTCGTTAGCTACTGCACGCATTT
>NC_043009.1:49082066-49084566 GCF_006345805.1 Octopus sinensis | reverse complement strand
TGTGAGTGGATTTAGTAGACGGAAACTGGAGGAAGCCCGTCGTATATGCATATATATGTGTATATGTTTATGTGTGTATATATTTGTGTCTCTGTGTTTGTCCCTTCAACATCGCTTGACGTCCCCGTAACTTAGCGGTTACGCAAAAGAGACCGATAGAATATGTACTAGGCTTACAAAGAATAAGTCTTGGGGTCGATTTGCTCGACTAAAGACGGTGCTCCAGCATGGCCACAGTCTAATGACTGAGACATGTAAAAGAGTATATATATATCATGCATACATTACAGATATAGGTGCACAGAAACATGCAAATAACTGGTCGACTATACTGTCAAAGATGTCTTCCTTTTATACATATTAGCCATGTTGTTGCACATCACTGCAAATCAGATTCTTTTAGCCTTCCATTGACCTCTCTCGCTAATCACTTTGCATCAGAAAGCATTTGCTGTATAACAACAAATTATTTATCCATATAATTAATATAATGAATCATTTCCAAATGTTAATTTCAAATCCTATTTTTAATGTTAAATTTCGAAAATTTAAAAAAAATAAAAGAAACATGGAGGAGATTTTTGCATAAAAGATTGACTGTAGTTATCTTCTTTATATTTCGGTTGTTTCTGCTCATTTTCAAAATTGTTATTTTTTTATTTATTTATATATTTATTTATTCATTTTTTCTTCAGTCATTTATAATCAGCGATAGAAATTTACAACTATCTGTTCAGATACGCTGCAGAATGTAGTATGTGATTGTAGACATTTATAAACGTGTGGCACTTGCAAGTAGAACGTATGTATCTGTCTATCTATCTATCTATCTATCTATCTATCTATCTATCTATCTATCTATCTATCTATCTATCTATCATCTATCTATCCACCAACTTGCAAATTAATATACGTATATATATATATATACGTGTGTGTGTATGTATATATATACACACCCACATACATATGTATATATATGTATATATATATGCATATGTATATATGTATGTATGGTATAATGACTTTTCCTGGACACAACAAAATACACACACACAACACCCACATATATATACATACATAAATACATATATATGTATATATATATACATACATACATACATACATACATATATATATATATAATATATATATATATAACCTATATATATATATATACATATATATATATATATACATATATATATAATATACATATATATATATATATATATATATATATATATATATATATATATGTATGTATGTGTATTTTTTGCCTTACAAATGAACGATAATACCAACAAAAAACATAGCAACAACATAAACAGCAACAAAAGTAACAACAACAGAAACAGCAACAACATCAAACAAACAACCAATTCAAGCATATCAATGTATTATACATTGATATGCATACGTAATACCCATACCATTGCACAATACCGGGCTTTTCAATGACTAAATTTCTTTCTGATATTATTTACGTATATTTTATTTATGTTTCCAACTCTCAAATTAGAGCAAATGAATTGTGAAGATTTAATATCGAAAGCTGTCAGTTTCTGTACGGATAAATGACCACACATTAGTGGAAATATGGAAATTTTCTTCTACAGTTTCTCATGGAAGCAAAACTAATTAAGAAATCTTCTGCAGCAGTTAAACACCAGCTGGACTGTTTTTACTGAAGATTATAAATAATTTGAACCTGAAAGCTGAGATCTGTGCGCGTGTATTTTAATTACCCGTTCAGTTTGGTGAAAAATCCGAAACGATGTCATGTCAGGTGACTGTGACGGCTGATTGCGATTTATGTGCTGAAAGCGAAGCGATTGACGGTGACGACGACGACGATGGTAACGACGAAAATAATGATGATGACCGTGATGAAGGATCATGATGATGAAGGATAATGATGGTGGTGGTGGTGGTGGTGGTGGTGATGATGATGATGGTGACGATTATGATGATGATGATGATGGTGTCGTTGTTGTTGGTGATGGTAGTGGGGGTGGTGGCGCCGGTGATGAAGATGATTATGATGATCGTGGTGATGGTGATGGTGACGATTATAATGATGATGATGGTGATAAAAATAAAAAATAAAAAATAAAATCATAATGGTAAAGTGGTCTTTACTGTGACATCAAGGTGGTGATGGTGGTGATGATTATGATGATGGTGATGATGATGATGATGATGATGATGATGATGCTAATGGTGTCGTTGTTGTTGTTGGTGGTGGTAGTGGGTGTGGTGGTGGCGGTGATGAAGATGATTGTGATGATGGTGACGATTATAATGATGATGATGATGATGATGATGATGATGGTGGTGGTGATGGTGGTAAAATAAAAAAATAAAATCATAATGGTAAAGAGGCCTTTACTGTGACATCAAGGCATCGCCAAAAGTTAGAATACAAAACAATTCCGCTGAAAAGGAAGAAACTATTAAATGGTAATAGAAGACTGGCAAGAACCCCCCCCCCCAAATA
>NC_043009.1:49039105-49076605 GCF_006345805.1 Octopus sinensis | reverse complement strand
GGGTGCGCGCGTGCCTATGCCAAAACAAGGCTTCCACATTAGATATTGTTTTCATGGAGTGTTTCAGAGCGTATTGGTAAAGTCTAAGGTCACGACGTGGAAGATGCTTTGTGCAATGACAAGAGAAGAGGAAACGCGCGAAGACACACACACACACACACACACACACACACACACACACACACACACACACACACACACACCACACACACACACACACACACACCACACACAAATAGATGCAAGCATACACAAAATAAATATTACAAACTGATTATATTCTCAGGTACTAAAAACTACTTATCTATCTAAACCAAGAGAATGGCGCACTTCCTGTTTTTACACATCACACTACTACTACTATTACTACTACTACTACTACTACTACTACTACTACTACCACCACCACCACCACCACCACCATCACCATCATTGTTATCATGTTCATCATCATCATCATTATTATTATTTCTATTATTATTATTATTACTATTATTATTATTATTATTATTATTATTATTATTATTATTATGATTATTATGATTATTATTATCATTATTGTTGTTGTTGTTGTTATTATTATTATTATTATTATTATTATTATTGTTATTCTATGTTTGACTTTTGCTTTATGTCTGTACAAGTTGGCTCCAAGTCTCACCCAGAGACCTCAAGAGACAACAGGTTGGAAGTTCACGTTGTTGTTATGCCTAGTGTGCCATATATTTGTTTTTTTTTGGTGTTGTACTAGTGAATGTCTAATACATAGATTTAAAAAAACAAAAAAAAGTTATCGTACAATATTTATATTAATATTTTCTCGTTTCATGTGTAATGTATACTTCACGTTCATTCATAAAAACATAGACACACTCAAAAATTAGATGACTAAGCACACAGACTCCCATGCATGCACATATATAGTGATATATATATATATATATATATATATATATGTTTTTATATGTTTGTGATCCAGAAACACCGTGTTCGCTATTAACGGTAAGTGACTGAATTCGTATATTTGCCACTCCGGTTTTGTGTATGTGAGCCCCAAGGGCCTTCGTTTTTGGAATCTCCACTTATAGAAATGGAAAAAACGGTCTTTGACTGCCATTTCTAATTCCTTCGGTATGAGGCGAAACAGCTTGCTGCTAGCCAACTTATTTTTCTTTACTATATACTGAACCTTACAAAGTCTTGACAATTATTTTGTCGTATTTACATACCGAAATTTACCGGTAAATAATTGTTGGTTACATGAAAATCCACAGAAAATTATTTACCATTTTTATTGTATTACCATGTGGATTCCTCATTCCATTACGATTACCCAGAAGGCGCGCATGGCAGAATTTTGGAGGGAAAATTTACGTTCCCATTCGTTACTTGGTTTTAACATCTGCGCACTTCCCCCCACTATCTGATGTCGCTGGGTCAGAAGTGAGGGCTGGTGGCATTTGATAAAGCTATCGAATATAGCGCTGATGACGGAATTCAAACTCCCCTTTTTTATATGTTTGTGATCCAGAAACACCGTGTTCGCTATTAACGGTAAGTGACTGAATTCGTATATTTGCCACTCCGGTTTTGTGTATGTGAGCCCCAAGGGCCTTCGTTTTTGGAATCTCCACTTATAGAAATGGAAAAAAACGGTCTTTGACTGCCATTTCTAATTCCTTCGGTATGAGGCAAAACAGCTTGCTGCTAGCCAACTTATTTTTCTTTACTATATATATATATATTATATATATATATATATATATATATATATATATATATATAATATATATGTGGCGGAGGAGTGGCTGTGTGGTAAGTAGCTTGTTTACCAACCACATGGTTCCGGGTTCAGTCCCACTGCGTGGCACCTTGGGCAAGTGTCTTCTACTATAGCCTCGGGCCGACCAAAGCCCTGTGAGTGGATTTGGTAGACGGAAACTGAAAGAAACCCGTCGTATATATGTATATGAATATATATGTGTGTGTGTGTGTGTTTGTGTGTCTGTGTTTGTCCCCCTAGCATTGCTTGACAACCGATGCTGGTGTGTTTATGTCCCCGTTACTTAGCGGTTAGACAAAAGAGACCGATAGAATAAGTACTGGGCTTACAAAATCGAGTTACTCGATTAAAGGCGGTGCTCCAGCATGGCCGCAGTCAAATGACTGAAACAAGTAAAAGAGTATAAGAGAGAGAGTATATGAATGTATTTATATACAGACACACGTACAGTCGTACACTTGTCTGCACATATATACATGCCACGAGACGAACATGTACGGCTACGTGACTATATGTGAGGAAATTTTCCAGCCATATATATTTATTAATACATATACATAAGTGCGTGTAGACATGAGATAAAGACAAGCGTTTATAGAATGATGAAGAGCTGCATTGATGTGCAGCAAATCTATACGTATATATACGTATTTACAAATGCAAAATATGAAGGTAAAGGCACATTACTTACGTACACATAAATATGTAGAAACACTAACACATTCATACATATATAATCTTATATTTATAAATTTCCGAACAAAATACACTTATTTAAATATATGTATATTTTCGTATGCGTATGTTTTCGCTTATGTGTGTGTCAGTATTGGTATGTAAACAGTAAATAGTAAATCTCTATGTGTTTATGTGTGCGTGTATATATATATATATATATAAACACATAACACATGCATAATTCATTAATATTGAATAATTTCTCTATCAAAGTTTCACTATTACTCGGTTCCTTTCTCTTTCTTTCAACACATCCACATAGACACACACACACACAAACACACATACCATCACATACACACTAACACACACATACATATATATATATATATATATACACTTACAGACATACATAAATATGTGTATACATAAATGTGTACATGAACACATCTATGTATGCACATGTATTTGTATATATGCATATATGTATATATGTATATATATAGAGAGAGAGGGAGAGATAGATAGATAGATAAATAGATAGATAGATAGGTAGATATATAAATATGTATGTATATATATATATATATATATATATGTATAGCTAATATATAGATATGGATATATATATACATATACATACATACACACATATATGTGTATATATGTAAGTATATATACATAGAGACATATATATATGTGGGGGGGGTGCGTGTAACCCTGGAAGCGTTTATTCAGGGACGGCTACTTTCATTGTAAACATAATACATAATATTCATAAAACTTGCATTAGCGTATGTATCGATAAATCTAAGTAAACACAAACGTAGAAACGCAAACACACACACGCACACAGACACAAATACGGGCACGCACACGCACACATACTCACACGCACACTTATATATACAGACACGGACATGGACATGCTCCATACTGTTAAATAGGCATTTGTATACATACATACACGCCTATACAAAATGTGATATATTAATATACATTTTAATTCTTCTTGTAGACACTATAGCAATCACCGAATTTGCATCACAAATATGTGTATAAATATATTCTGAGAATGAAGTGAGTTTACGTGTGTATATAAGCACACATATATATAAGTTTGTCTTTATGTATATATGGGTGCATAAATGAATGCCTGCATTGTGTATTCTTGAATGTATGTATGCACAATGCATGTGTGTGTACATATATATATATATATATGTATATGAAGAGAGAGAGAGAGAAACAGAGACTGATAGACATAAATATAACGTCTGCATATACACATGTACGTACATATTAGTTTCTTATATATATATACATATATGCATATATGGGTACAGGACGTTACCAACAGTAAACAACATGATATACGAAAACAAATGAGTTAAATACGCAAATAACAGGAGAAAAAAATGGAAAATAAGTAATACAAACAATACAAAGAACGACACTTCGTCAGTTGTCAGCTGTTTATCTACTACCCGTTTCGAGCAATCATGTTCAAAGACAGTTGCTCACATAATGACCAAAATAAATTTGGATTTATGGAGGGTTAAAGTTAGGTACAAAAACAGTACCGTGAAAACATAGAGTGAAACCGAAGGAAAATAAACATGGAGGATCGTTAGACCTGAACGAGGGGAAAATAGTGAACGCTGAGAAAAATATTTTCTTTGAAAAGAGAAAAGATAGAAGAGAGAGATAAGAGACGTCCAGTCCTTAGAAGTTCCGTGCAGGAAAGAAAGATGATCATGTGTGGAAAAGAAAGATGGACGATGGTCACGTGTGAACAGCCAGTGATGCTGCTCACAGAAAAAGAGAGAGGAGGAGAAAGAGTGACAGACAGAAAAGGGCGAAAGGGAGAAAAGAGGAATTAGAGAGGACGGGGGAGAAAATATATACACATGTATGTGTGTGTGTGTGAGCACATAGATGTATATGTATGTATATATATATATATATATATATATATATATATATATATATAAGCAATAATAAATCTCTTAACGAGGTATAAACAGTAACTGCACGACAATGTGAAGTATATTTGCCATCTCAATATGGCTAACCACTAAAGGTTACTGGTAAAAGGCTATAAATATTTGCATTGGGACTCCTTTCTTCGAAAACCGGTGATTGTAGTGCGCTGATGACGGGTCAACACCCAGAAACTGCAGTCCGTGCGTATCACTTAGGTTGACGAGGGAAGGATGACCTCCCTTTGCAAATACCGATAGGGTACAGAAAGTGTGCGTATAGCCAGCTGGAGGAGATGTTCCCCTGGGGCTACAAGCTACAGTAACACCCACCCTTAGTGGTTAGCCATATTGAGATGGCAAATATACCTCATACATACACACATATATATATTATATATATATATATACAGATATATATGTACATCTGTAAATATATATTCATCCTTTACATCTGATATATTAATAGTTCATTGATATTGAATTAATATTCCTTTCACATTTTGGCACAATGCCTGCAATTTCTTGGTGGGTTGTAAATCGTTTACATTGACCCTAGTGCTCTACTGGTACTTATCTTATCGACCACGAAATGAGGAAAAGCAAAGATGACTCGGTGGAGTTTGGACTCTATCTCTCTCTCTCTCTCTCTTATCTATCTATCTATCTATATATATATATATATATATATATCTTCGGCTGTCTGTCTATCTATCTAACTATCTCTCTCTGTCTGTCTGTCTCTCTCTCTCTCCCTATCTATCTATCTATATGCATATATGTGAGTATGTCTATCAGTCTCTGTATAAATTAATAATATCTGTATGTATAATATTAATATTATATGTATAATATATAGGCGTATAAATGCGCGCACACCCACACAGACACACACAAGCACACACACATACACATACGCACACACGCGGAATAACATAACACGTACGTAAGTGTGCGTGTGTATAAATGTTTGATAGTGTGTACAACTATTGCTTGGGAATACTTCCTGAAATTTTCAAAAAAAAATGGAGCAATTTCTGGTTGGTAAGTAGAAATTCCCCCACCCTCACCCCTGCAGATATGGAGAATGATTAGATTTAATCAGCTTTGAATGCCAAGTTGTCGTTTTACAATTGGTAGGTTGATAGATTACAAATGGGTTTTTTTGGGGCCACGAGTAGAGTTTAAGTGGAGAGTTAAGTCTTTGCTTTCGAAGCTTTCTTAGTTCAAATTACAGAGATGTACTTGCACAGCAAGTGACCTGATCTGAGATTGTGTGCTGGAACGAAAACAACTGCAGAGTGGAAGGTGTTTACTTTAATTTTCTTTTTGTCAGTGAACAGGTCGCGGTCTCAAAGCGACGAAAATATTTTGACAAATTAAATTTAAATGTTGAAGTGAATCTAACGGCTTTTGTGCATCTTATGAGAGCTCAGAATCTCGTGGAAGCTTCATCCAACCAAACTGCAAATATATGGGAAATTACCACCTCTTGTGAAAGGTAGAAGTGTCCAGTTTGCTGGACATTGTTGTAGAGCTGAAAACTAGGTAATTTCTACTCTTCTCCTCTGGAAGCCATCTACTCGCGATACCAGAGGGCGCACACTCTCCTACCCAGATGTAATCTCTAGGGGATACAGGTATCCAGCAACAGGACCACCGTAGTGCTATGATGGACCGTGAAGTCTGGCGTAACATAGTAAATTCCATTGTCTCGATCACGGTCGAACAATGATTGTTGTTTGTTGTGTTTCTTAAGTGGCTTATAAACACCTTCCACGCTGCAATTGTTTTAGTTCAAATTATTTTCGTTCAAATTATTTTCAGTTACTTGTAGATTATATATGTGAAGGCGCGTGGCTTACGATCGTGAGTTCAATTCCCGGCATCGTGTTGTGTCCTTCACCAAGACACTTTTATTTTCACGTTGCTCCAGTCCACTCGGCTGCTAAAAATGAGCAGTCCTTGTATTTCAAATGGCCAGCCCTGTCACACTCTGTGTCACGTTGCATCTCCCTGAGAACTGCATTAAGGGTACAGGTATCCGTGGAGTGCTCACCCACTTGCACATTAATTTCACGAGCAGCCAGTTCTATTGATCAGATCAAGTGGAACCCTCGTCGTCGTAACCGAAAGAGTGCTCCCTTTTTTTTTAGATTATATATAATTTTTAAACGAAAATGTCAGTTTATACACTATATTTAGTACGTGGTCATTTGATTTATTCAAAAATCGTAGGTGACTAATACATGATAGCTGCAGTGTTATATTATTCCGTTATTTCGTTAATTTTTGGGATGTTTTTGAGATATAAGTATTTTACGGATATTTTTCCTAAATTTCCTAAATTTATTTTTCATAAATTTTATATGCTAAAAATTTGTTTAAAAGTATATTTCGATAATTAAGGTTTATATTTAATAAAAATTGGTCAACACTAGTTTATTCCCATGCCACATTGATTTTAGATGTCTAAACCTGATAGTTAGTGATATGTTACTCTGCTAGTTTACGTATCATTCATTTTAATTAAGTTTTTGTCATTTTAAATATGTTAAAGCCTCTTGGGCAGCAATGTCTATTGGTGTATCTCTGTAACTAATCACCGTTCAACGTTGATTATTTCTTAGGTTAGCATTATTTTCCGATTTATGTATTGGTACGTTTATTTTTCGACTATGTTCAATAAAGTATATTTAATTCATAAAGTATAATTTAATTTATAATTCTTTGAAATTTACTATGACTCTCAAGGTCTGAATTGAAGAACAGGGTATTTCCAGACTTATGTTATAATTATAATTCACATAACTGGTTGTGTGAAAGGGCAATTCTTGCTCCAAAATTGAGACAGTAGCAAGGATTAACCACGAATTAATGAATAAGATTCCAACATCCATTAAGAAGAACAAATCAGTTGATTCAGTCTTTGATGAAAATCAAGCTGTCCATTACTCAACAGAGCTCCTTAATTCTCTTGAGCCACCAAGAATTCCTCCACATAAACTTTTTCTAAAGGTAGGAGTCCCAATAATGCTTCTAAGAAATTTGGATCCTCCTAAATTATGCAATGAGATAAGGTTGATTGTGAAGACCTTACATTTAATGTGACAGAAGATACCATCATCCCTAGATGTGCCTCTGTATAAGAGGCTTTCATCCCAAGAATTCCAATGAAACCAACAGACGTGCCTTTTGAGTTCAAACGAACGCAATTCCTAGTGTGAAATCTACTGTATTGCTTTTCTCATGATCACCTTTAAGTTGGTTGCTCCAGAATAGGTAGTTTGCACGACTTATTTGTCTATGCTCCAAACCAGAAAACAAAGAATGTTGTTTATCCAGAAGCTCTTAGATAATTTCCTTCAACATATGTGGTAAAATTTATCTCCTTTCATAAAAGTGGTAAATTTTGTATTTTCGTTTATTATTATTATTATTATTATTATTATTATTATTATTATTATTATTATTATTATTATTATTATTATTATTATTATTATTATTATTATTATTATTATTATCATCATCATTATTTTGTATTATGAATTCAGAATTGATTTCCCAATTAAAGAATAAACTGAGTTTGGAATAACAAATTTCTATACAACATATTTTCCTTTTTTATTTTCCAACATGTAAAGGAAGATGCCATTCCCGGGCAACGCCGGGTGTCTCTGCTAGTATATAAAATTCTCTTTCATCCTCGTAAGGTCGACCATGTTTAGGTGTTCATGTTTTCTGGTGATTACGTTTATTGATATTGATCGTTTGTCTTCACTGGTAAGCTCATTATTGAATGCTAATTAATAGTCTTTTGTTTTGAGATATCCGTTAGTGGCATATATATACATATGAGTGTGTGTGTGTGTGTGTTTGTGTATGTATGTATGTATGTAGTAGCACAAAATATTGAGATACAATTCAAAGGTAAGGCATATCAATGCTATTCATAATATTGTAATACACCAATCACGTATGCAAAATGTCACACTATGTAACGCATCCTATATATCATTATTAAAAGTGGTATGTGTTAGTTTGACACTTTACACAAAACGTCCGACAAATCACACTTGCAGAACTCAGCTATGCGACGGAAACGATGACTATATATATCTAGTACAATTCTATAGCTTTGTGCTTATGACAGTAAAATCGAAGAAACATATACGAGAGAAATATGTTTTTATTCTACATCTATATTTTATAGCAACACCATATATAAAAAAAAAATCGAAAATACAATATGTTCGTATAATTTATATATATTCGTATACTTTTTATATAATTACCTCTATCTGAAAGTATTAACTGTGCAGTTAGCTCAAGAAGAAAAACATATATAAAATATATGAATTTATAAACCGTAAACAAATTTATATACGAAATATATGGAATTGAAATTCCTTTAAAAGAAATTATGTTTTTTTCAATTGACAATGAATAATCGGGAAGTTGTAAACAACACTAAAAAACATTTAGGGTTAATAGAGCGGAAATTGAACAAACCTGTGAAAACAAATAAAATGAATAAGACGAAAGTTTCAAATCTTGGAACAACTGCAGAATACTGATTATCATAAGAAAAAAATGCAATCAAAGTTATAAAGAAAAGTGAGATTTAAGAATAGGAAATTCTATAAGTGAAAAAAAGTTGTGACCAAGATAGTCGAAAGTTAGGTATGATTGAAGGATCACAAACAATAGATCTTGCTCTGGACAACGAAATTAACTCCCAAGATGAAACTCAATTATAAACTTGCAACAAAATTTGTGAGATTTGCGATCAACGATGAAATTGAAACAAGCACAAACATTGATATTATCAGTCTACATGAAATAGTGTATGGAACGGCCTCTGCAGTTATAAAAGAAAGTAGGTATTTTTGCGACCTACTCGTATGTGAATAAGGAAAATCCAATCATCATTTTGTATGACGAATGTACAAAGGAAAAGAAGGAAAATACTAGGAATGGTGTCGCAATCGTTAATGATGTCAATAATAGAATAATGAAGCTAAAAAAAGAAAACCGAGGTGAGATACCAATACAAGAGACACGTGACTTAGAAGTACGGTATATCCAAAATCAAAGATCACCTGAAACAAGAGAGTCTCTCCAAATCAGAAATAATCTGCCAGAACCCGTCCTTATGGAAAACGACAATGATTCATTGAAGACAAACACTTCGATTCTAATCTACAATGATTTTATCAAGAAGCTGATAAAACTGAAATAGAAATCAATGCAACTTCAACTGTAAGAGAAATAGAAAAGTTTTGGAGAGGAATATGTGTAGCAAAGAAATCAACACTGAAAATATTGCTAAAATACTACGAACATAACATCTGAGTCTAAATATTGTATAACATATAGGAAAGGAAAGAAACGCCAAAATCTAATAAGATTCCAAACGTCCGTTTAAAATATGTAACAGAGACACCCAAGGACCCACAGATAAGACCTGACTGATTCAGTGAAAGGAAAATCAACTTGCAACCTAAACGAAGTGAAACGGCAAGCACTAAAATCTACAAGCCCATAACCAACCATTCTGCAACTAAAGAAATCTTTACTACAATAAAATCGTAGACTAAAGAAATACATGGGACGAACGAAAAAGTAGAAGGGATGTTGGAAAGGCTTATGAGGTTGGAAAGAGCAATCACGGGTCAAGAAAGTTTTAAATGAAAACTGAAAGAAGAGAAAGAAAGGGCTGAGTATGAAATAGAACGACTACAAAATCGTTTTTGACTTGAAACTTCTCAGGGAGATCTCGGAAAGAGAACCCATGAGTAAGGTAGCTCCAGAAATAAAAAATATATACAAAGACTATGTCTGTATTAGAAGAATTTGTGAAGAGGACTAGCACTAATACCGATAGTTTTAACCGAAATGTTACAAAGAACAAGACGTGGACACAAATGCTTTGGTAAACAATCAGTCGTAAATTCTAAGCCATGCCCACCACCACCACCACCACCACTACCACCATCGCGACAAACACATGTAAAGTACAGATATATTCACGAGAAAGAGATAAATGTGGAATAGATAAAATGGTAGGATACAAGCACAATTCGTACCTCCATATGACAATGTCGTACAAAGTCGTCTAAGAACATGCGGATGTACTTTGTGATGTTGAAGAAACTTACCTGAAGCATTTGAAAATACGAGAGTAGTAAGTAGTAGTAGTAGTAGTAGTAGTAGTAGTAGTAGTAGTAGTAGTAGTAGTAGTTGCAGCAGCAGCAGCAGCAGTAGCAGCAGAAACAACAACAACAACAGCAGCAACAGCAGTTATGATAGTATTATGAGAACGAAAGAAGATTTAGAAGAATATGATGTAAAAATATAGTCAAAAGTAACCAACTTAATATGTGATTATATTTACTCACGCACACTTATACATCTCTCTCTTTCTCTCTTCCCTCTATATCTATCTATCTATCTATCTATCTATGTATCTACTCATCTAGACATAGATAAATACAGATATGGATACAGAAAGGTAGACAGATATACATATGTATATATACACATATATATTCATATATGCACATACATATACATACTTGTGTGTGTGTATGTGTGTGTGTGTGTGTGTGTGTGTGTGTGTGTGTGTGTGTGTGTGTGTGTGTGTGTGTGTGTTCGCGTGCGTGCGTGGCTTGTTATATCAGTTATATTTATAGAATGGATAGCGTGAATTCATATGTAAAACGATATTACTGCTTGATATGTTATAGGCATATTTTCTGTTGCGTTAAGTCAATATCGAACTGTCTTCAAGTAGGAAGTTACTGGTTCTCATTGATTCTAGCTTCAGGCTGAATACATGTAAAGTCTGAAAATCACATACATAATAACAACAACAACAACAGCAACAACAACAGCAGCAACAACACCAACAGCAACAACAAAATTGTTAAATATCAAACTAAAAATTCACTGCAGGCTAGAGAGAGGTATTTCGCTTCTTATAAAAATGAAATTTACTTTACAACGTATTTTTTTCTGTTTTATTTTGTTTATATATATATATATATATATATATGTACTTTTTTATTTCTTTGGCTGGGGTTGTTTGGTTTAAATTTTCGAATTATATCAGTAAAAATAATTTAATAATATTATTGATTATTGTGGCAGAAAACCGCAAATTTATGAGAAACTAAATAATAACAGCGACGTTCACGTAAAATTTTCTAAAGGGTTCTATCAATATCTGTTAAGTGAATGGCCATCCATCACCTGATCTGCAATTCTCAGTTCACTGGGAACTTGGCTGGCTACATCATACGCTACTAGCCACAAGAATGTGGGTGCGTAACATTCAAACAAGACCACATATCTCTGAGGAGCAATATCGACTAGAACAGCAGATATGTTATACACTGCTGCTTAGAATGCGCTTCCAATTTTGTCTTGATTGTGCCATTTTTTTCCTATCTTGATCCACGTTGCTTGACTAAATCGTATTCCCATCGCCGTTGAGCGGCTTTTTCCTATCTCTTGGATACAACACGACAACTTCATCGGTGCAACTCTTGTCTGTGAACCTTGCAACCCGTCAGACCCAGTTGACCTTATGCGTTTGGTACTCTGTGTTCACACCGTTCACTCTGCTCCGTTCTCAAAGTATTTCATTTCGAATGTCCCCTCTTGGTTATGTTTCTAGCATTAATCTTTCAATGGCCCTTTGCATCGATGTTCTATCTTCTTCGTAGTAGTCCATGTCGCATTTGGGCATAAAAACGCACATAGGACGGTACTATTGAAGAATTTGGTACGTATGTAATTGTCTAGCGTTGCTTAGAGCACACCCTTAATTGAGTTAAATGCCCTCCAAGGCGCAGATATAATCGATTGCTTTCTTTTTTCTTTTATTCGTTTCTGTCATTTGACAGCGGCCATGCTGGAGCACTGACTTTAGTCAAACAAATCGACTTCAGGACTTATCCTTTTCATGCCTAGTACTTATTCTATTGGTCTCTTTTGCCGAACTGCTAAGTTACGGGGACGTAAACACACCAGCATCGGTTGTCAATTGATGGTGGGTGGGACAAATACAGACAAACATATACATACATATATATACAACGGGCTTCTTTCAGTTTCCGCCTCCAAATCCACTCACAAGGCCTTGGTCGGCCCGAGGCTACAGTAGAAAACACTTGTCCAAGGTGCTACACAGTAGGACTGAACCCAGAACCATGTGGCTGGTAAGCAAGCTTCTTACCTCACAGTGACGCCTGCACATATGGTCAACTTTCCTTTGTGGAATTTACTGCTCTTTTAATTCATCATTATACGTAGCCTCCACGTGCTTACATTTGATTCTCCTCTCACAGCGATATCGTTTGCCATCCTATTAAAAATGGTTACAATCTTCGGGCATCTCATAAATATAGGGTCTTAAAATGAAACGATTAAACGCAGTTGTTTAGATGCTAGCTATTTGGTATGGCTTATTGTATATTCAGCCTGTAAATATACAGGTAAACACGCGGGCGCACGCAGAAATATACACATTCAGAGAGAGGGTATAAGGGTGATGAGAGAGGGAGAGAGAGGGCGAGATAGGTAGTAGGAGAGAAAAGACATTACATATACATACAAGCATAACTTACTACTCACACATATAAACACTGAGAGAGAAAGAGAGAAAGAGATAGGAGATAGGAGAGAGGAGAGAAGGAGAGATTGGAGAGAGCAAGGAGAGAAAGAGAGATGGAAGAAAGAGATGGGAGAGAGCAAGGAGAGAAAGAGAGGTGGAAGAAAGAGATGGGAGAGAGAGAGATAGGGAGGAAGAGAACGAGAGAAACACTAAAACGTCTGATGACAAATTAATCAGTATCGAATCAATGATGCCGAATAGGTGACGCCGACATGACTGTGCCAAAAGGTTTCAGCCCGTAAAAGAACGTGCCTCTGTCTTTTTGTGTCCTCCTATCACATGCAAACAGACAAGTCTTACCCAAATCATAGTCTACCATCGTTAAAAGTTGATTAGACTTTTGGATATACAGTATATCTAAATATACATAAAGGCAAGATTTTCTCGTTTCGAGTACCAGAGTTCTGCCGACTGAGGGACAGGACGTCCCGGTGCTCAATAATAAGAATAGGAGAACAATATGACGGAGATACTGAAAATTGAAATTTAACCCTAGCTTTTTTGCAACCGTAATCATCTTCTCTTCCACTGAAATGTGAGACCTCATTATCCTTTTTTCTATTGTCTGAAAACCGACAGAACTCAAGTAATCCGGACAAAGAAAAACATAATTATGCATCTCTAAGAATCCTCATTCTATTCCATAATGATAGGCCTGGGGTTAAGCCATAACGAAACATAATCATAGACACTCCAATAACATGGTATCAACCAAGGATGGAACAGATCGTGTCGCTTACCTAGATGCTCTTTATTTTTGTATAGCGTTCACTTTTAAATTAATATTGATTTTAAATTATTAATTGATTTTAAATTAATGTTGATTTTAAATTTCGAAGGAGGGAGTAAGACGATTACATCGTGTCGTACCCCAGGTTCAACTGGTAGTTATATTATCAACCTCAAAATGATGAAAGGCAAAGTCAACTTCGACGGAATGTGAACTCAGAACGTAAAGACGAACGAAATGATGCTCAGTCTTTTGCCCAGCGTGTTAACGACTCTTTTTCTACTCTAGGCACAAGGGGGAGGGAGGTAGTCAATTAGATTGACCCAGTACTCAACTGGTACTTAATTTATCGACGCCGAAAGGATGAAAGGCAAAGTCGACCTCGGCGGAATTTGAACTCAGAACGTAGCGGCAGACGAAATACTGCTAAACATTTCGCCCAACGTGCTAACGTTTCTTCCAGCTCGCCGCCTAGCGTGCTAACGACTTTGCCAGTCCACCGTCTTCACATCAAAATTAATATTGAGCCATTGCATGCATTGGTAGAAAGCAAAACTCTTCTAACCAAGCAATATTATCATTTGAAGAGAGATTAGTGTTAGAATAGCTGGTATGCTGTAAGTTTTGACACTGGAGGAAAACACACATGCGCACGCAGAAACGTACACAGGCAGATATTAGCGATTTCGATGAAAGGAAAGACAAGTTGAACCATGTGAAATTTGAACAGATGGTAGAGAGTGAAAATATAAGAAAGTCAACAGTCCTTGAATTTGTTTAGTTTAAAGTTTCATTATATGTGCTTCCTAACGTCCGTAGAATATGTGCTATATAATAGACATACTTATTGTATAGGTTATATATATATATATGTATGTATATAGTTGAAATTTACAGAAAAACAAAAGACGAAGGCATGTGTATAACAACAAACAGGTGTATTAATTTAACGCTCAGGAAGGCGAGAAAATCTTTTACGTTTCGAGCCTACGCTCTTCAACACAACGAAACACGAGGAAATACGCATAGAGAGAATAATAAAACTTTTCGAGCTAACGGTCAATTATGGCGGCTGGCTGGACAGCAGTAGTTAGACAGGAGAGCTCGGAAAAGGGGAGGTATATATATATATAATATATATATATATATATATATATATATATATATATATATATATTATATATATATATATATATATATACAGTGGAAAAGGGAGAGAGAAGAGAAGGATAGTTGATAGTATGTCTGATGCATGTGCGAGTGAGCCTTTGTGTCTGACAAGAAAACTATCGTGATTTCAAATGCATTTACTTGCTTTTATCACATTCGATACGACAGAGTTATATTATCTTTCCTTTGGTTGAAAATAAACGGTAAATATCAGGTTTGCTCACCAAATCCTGTAAATCCGATAACAAATAAGAGAAAATAATTACGAAACATTCAATACAGATAATAAGTTTAATTCTGCATGACAAAATATATTCTGTCTTGATATATATAATAATTCTATGTAAATGATAGCTCTTAGCGTCAACCCTGACAGTATCTCATTGGCCATTTTGACTTTCCGTTGTTATCTCATAAACTGCGATGTAAGTAAACGTAAAATCAAACTGGAATAATGAGTCGACAAACCTTTGAGATATTGTAAAGCTTGGTCCTATATTTCAACGCTGTCATCTTTAATCTAATGTATGTAATACATCTTCGACTTTGAAATGGTTCAATTTATTTTGGTTCAAAGTGAATATAAACTTAATATCTGTATTGCCAAAAAATTTCCATATACAATACGCTGTTTGAACATTGCGCAAGAATTTAATTATTTACATGCTGTTTCCAATATTTCAAGGGATGGCTGCATGTAAGGAGTTTTGTACGCTAATTCCATGCTTGACATGAAAGTCGAATTTCGGAGAGAGTGAGGAAGCTGCTGAGGATTTGAGGAATATCTTCAACTGGTGTACAGAATAATATGGCAGCATTGTGATACAATACTTATTTGCAATTCTTACTCGTTAATTAGGTATATAATTATTATCCTACGTTCCGTGACAATGTGTTTAAATTTCTAGTTGAGATATTACCTATGTGTCTCTGGTCAAACGGATTGCATTCTGCTTGTTAATATGTCAATCATTTAAAGGCAGCGAACTGGTAGAACTGTTAGCACGCCGGGCAAAATGCTTATCAGCATCTCGTCCGTTCTTTACATTCTGAGTTCAAATTCCACCGAGGTCGATTTTGTCTTTCATCCCTTCGCAATCTATAAAATAAATACCATTTGAGCACTTGGGTCGATGTAATCGACTTATACCCTCACCGAACGAACTTCCTGACCTTGTGCCAAAACTTGAAATCAATATGTCAATCATCTGAAGACGACGAACTGTCAGAACCGTTAGCACACTGGCTAAAATGCTTAGCGTCATTTCATCCGTCTTTACATTCTGAGTTCAAAATCCGCCGAGGTCGACTAGGTATTTCATCCTTTCGAGATCGATAAAACATGTACTAGTTGAGCACTTGAGTCAATGTAATCGACTTAACCTCGCCTCGGAAAATGCTGGCCTTGTGCCAAAACTTAAAACCAATATGTCAGTTTAGATTATTTTAATGCTTATATCACACGTTGGGAGCAAAAAATTGGTTATAATTTCACTACATCTATGACGGTCAGAACTGTTCTTAGGGTTAGAAAATGTTTATCTTAGAACAACTGATGCGGAATATGTTCCATCTGTCCAGCTTTTATATGTATAGTCAACATTTGTGCCTAATTTTTCCCGCTTATAATTCTAACGCAGGCAAACGTCTTTTGTTGCATGTCGTAATTTTGTTCAAATCAATGTTTCCCCACGTAATCTCTTTCTTACTGATGTGTCCCTTCCCTCACTCCATCAGTTAACAGCCATCCTGATGGAGCAGGTAAGAACACTAAAACTTTCTCTGTCAAATAAGCAATGAGGATATTGATGAAACCACAGTCTTGGGTTTGCAGCATACTACCGTTGGAATCCATCAAAGCTGCTTCTGCTCCGCCAGTCTAAAGTATCTTTCTGGAGCGACCCATGAACAATGCTCTTGGCCATCTCACAGGCATATCTAGCATGAGAGGTGCATGAGTATCACAAATTTCAGAGGACAAAGTGATTAACATCAGTTACAGATTTTTAAATAGACTTTATTTCAGTGGTTCCTTTGACCTTTTGAGGTTCATATAAGTTTTTGTTGGTGATACTTATCTGCAACATAATGGTTATACTTCTACGATACACAAAACATTTCAACAATTTTTTTATGCAATTCCTAATAGTAGTTAGTATAAAAGTACAATGTTATTTTTTTAAATAATTCTCGAATAGCTAATGAGTTCCAGCAGAATAAGATATGATTCGAAACGGTCTATTGTCAAAATATGGTTGAGAATCACTGTTTTATTTTATATAGGGAGGCAATCAGTGCTGTAAAACTGAAACTTAAAAGCCAACAGCTTTATTACAGAAGATATCATCAAATAAGGAGAGGAACTAGAGATTGTTCAGCAGTTAAAATATCTGGGTGAGAGAGGGTGTAATAATGACCAAGGATCACAATCCGAAATCCGTAAAGAGATGTATGGCATCACAATGGAAGAAAGATTAGACTGCTTGTTACTGCAATATCAAAGGGTTTTCATACTTGGACCACTTTATAAATGAACTTGCACTTTAAACCATTCAACAACTCATTACCTACAATGAATGCCTTCACGCAGCGGCAAAGTGGGAAACAGCTGAGATAGTATTACATCAGTGTAGCAATTCAATGGACTTGCGAAAATGAGTGTTCAAGGACTGGTGGTGGGGAGAGAATTAGCGGTGGACTGACAGTGTCTAAGAATGGACAAGTAAATAATTAGCAGATACTCGAACTCTGACACACAACACGCGAAACAGAGAAGACTGGCGCAGAGCATGTCATGTCGTTTCCTTTTACGCCTACATCAGAAGTTGAGAACTCAAACACGCGATCATCAGCTTAATGGCCTGTAATTTGTGTCAACTACCTTCCATAGATTTTGGACCAGTAAATTAATCTATGAGATAATACTTCTGAGAGAGAGAGAAAGAGAGAGAGTGAGAGGCAGAAAAATAAACAAATGGTGTAAGGGAGAACGTATGTGCGCCTGTTTACATGATTCGGAGTTTTCACGGTCAGGTCATTCCATTCAAAAACCTTGGCTCAAAAGATGCCTCCTTTGATTTTGGTCACGCTCTGTCATCAACAGGACGAACTCACCCGCAATGCAATCGTAACAACAATCTTGCTCGGTGTAACTTGAATGGTAAAGAAAACAGATGCAAATGTATTAATGCAATGAAGTCTAATTCGAATCGACATCTGGTCCTCGCGTGTATGGTGTGCATCGTTTGACGATTTTCACTGCAGACGTCTGTGTTTGCAATGCGTGGTCGGTTTCTGTTTGGGATATGGTGGACTCATTGACTGGAGTTGATTCAACACATCCTGAGTGATCACCGACGCGATTACAAGAAAATATGAGTAAATTGGTGTTGAAGGCGTTAATTATATAACCAAGCGTAACAATAATCAAAGGAACAAATCGAAAGTCTATTGTCTGGGTTTAATATCTGCAGATTTCTCATTAGTTTTCCACAGATATTCTGTTTTTCTGTTATCGTTAATATTATCTTAACGTCTGTTGGACAACTGATTTATAACGCTGTGCATAATTTCTTTTCCCCATCTCAGATCATTACGTCTGGCATGGCTATGTGAACACACACACACACACATAAACATATGCTATGTTTGTTGTGTCTTGCTGATTAGCCGTTCATTTGTTCGGTGGCAAACTTACAAAGGATAATTATCTAAGTAAATAAAAAAAAACAAAAAAACAACTGGGTTTTATTCTTTCCTTTATCGGTGGTGAATCCTTCACCCATTAAAAATTAAGTTCCTGTAGGTTTCTGTAAACTCATAAATATATATATGCTTGTATATATGTACGTTTGTCCACCGAAGGGTTCTTTGTACTATATTACGTAATTTCATCTTAGACCGTAATAGCACATTATCCTTCTGACGCCAAACACTAATTTAAATCAACACGAAAATATCGTATGAATTTCTACATTTCCTTTACGGTCCTTTATCACATTTACTTGATTGACCATGGGTCTTAGTTTCCCTATTTTTGCATCTCCTATATATATATATATATATATATATATATATATATATATTATATATATATGTATGTGTGTGTATGTGTGTGTGTGTGTGTATGTTCGGTGTGTGTGGTAAATATGGTAAAACAGAACCCGTCCTCCAATTCGGAGATATTATCTAAGAGTCGTGGGAAAATTGGAAGTAAATCTTCTAGGTTAATGGAAAACTTGGCTTCAGACATTTAAGCTCGAAGATAATTTTTATTTAATGAACTGCTTGTCTATTTGTCGGTGTGCTTGCAGTAATTTATAGCCTGGTAATTTTCAGCTAGCAAGCATATCAAAAGAACTCACTATAACTGTTCTTATTCTTAATCTTTCTTTCTTTAGAAAATATCCATCCACATCAGCTAACTATATGATATCTTCAACTGTTGACCTTTTATCCCAACTGACCTCTGGTTAGCTATTAATGGATAAAACTTATCGTTCAATATATTGTATGTAATTAAACATGGGTGAGAAATCACAGTTCAGTTGTTCCTTTTTACCTTATTTTTCTTTATCATTATTATTATTATTATTATTATTATTATTATTATTATTATTATTATTATTATTATTATTATTATTATTATTCTTTCACTGAATTGCTTCGGCGAAGAAAATTGTAGAAATAAATCAGTTCTTGTGCTTAATCATTGAATCAAGTTTAGTAATAGGATTTATCGGTTAGTTTATGAAATAAAGACATACATATATACGTACGTACCTACGTACGTAAGTACGTACGTACGTACATACATACATTCATACAAACAAACACATATGCGCCTGTGTCTTAGTATGCGTATGAATGTACGTAGAGAGAACACAGAGAGAGGGAGAGAAATTGACTGCGGTAGAGAAAGAGGAAAGTTTTATTCCATACATTTTGTAACGTTATCATGAATAGACAAAATTATAATTTCAAGGAGTTCTCTGAAGTTACTCGAAGCTCTTCATAGACTTAGCTAATCATCAAAATGGTCGATTTTGTAGTTGTGTGTCCCTAAATTAGTCCTGATTGAGCGAGTCCCTGATCGAATATATTCCGGATATGACTATTTCGTCTTTTATCAAAACATGATGTTTTTAGGACAGTTAGTTGAACTTGATTTGAGAAACATTTGACTACTATTTCAGGCAGGTCGAGCTACCACACAGAGGATCTCTCGTTGCTTCATCAACGTGACAGTCGTCGTTGTTGTTTTTTAGACAAGCATTTTAGCCTTGATTCAGCAAGCGTTCCAGTCACGACCAGTCATCAAACTAATATTACGTTATCAGATGTGGTCTTAGCTATGATATTGAAAACCGTAAGTATATACTTTAATACAAATTCGGCTACTATTTTTAGCACATCAATTTACGACCTAGAATTATCTTGCTTTTGAATCTACAGATCTTTTTTGTATAGTTGCATCCACGATGGTGAGATGTTTGTTTTACAGCTTTTGGATCAGGAAGAGCAAACAAACCCTCTGGTCTTAAGTTAATTGTGTTGTCCAGGCACAGACTAAGGTTTTCAAACACGTTAGGCTAAGCACTCCGGCTGGAGGCATAAACTAGAGATCTCAAGCGCCGGGTAGGGATAATTACTCTTAAAAGACCTATTCATCATATTGCCTAAAGAAAATGGATAAAGAGGTCAATATGTATTATTACAACTATATTAATGGGCAATAAGTATGGGGAAGAATATGAGGTGCTCTCAAAGTTTGCCTGGAAAAAAGAACCATTAGCGTGGTAAATATACAAATTGATTGAGCAAGAACCCCTAGAGTGAAAACGGAGGCAAAAAAATATCTAAATTAATACATTCAGCCCCTGGGGGCTAAATCATGATAGAAAACTTGTACTGCTTCGGCGCCAAAACCTTTCCTTAGCATTTATAACTCCAAAATCTTTACGGGCGAAGACGGGCGTAAATTGGAGAAAGAAAATCTTCTGTTTCGCTGAGTGCGTTGTACAGCCTTTGGAAAGGACAAAGTTTGTTTTTTTATCATATGACTGATAAGCGGCGGTTTCATTGGTTTTCTTTGGTTGAAATAAAAAAGTTTGTTTAAAATGCACTGGTTTAATTCATCGAAACCCATGTGACTATAGATACTTTACAGAATATTTTAAAACTTGAAAAGAAAGAAAAGAAACGTAAACACTGCCTATAAAAAGCTATGTTTAGGTGGCATGTTGATCCAGAGCCCGCTAAGTCAACGAGTGACCTGTAACCTCCAGATTTCAGAAGCAGAGAAGGATCCAATAACTATTTACCGAGACAGATTCTGGAAAGCCAAGAAAGTTCTCTATCGTGGCTCTCTGCCGGCCCAGAATCTGGTTGTCTTCTGCACCTCTTCCTAAAACTATGTCTCACAGTCCTCTCGAATTTCGAGGGAACTCACATCTTAGAGTCCTGAAGCCAGTCTTGTTTTTCTTTCCCGAATTTGTCTCGTAAGCACTTAGTATAGAAGAAGATGATGTGGATGATGATGATGATGATGATGATTGTAAATTAGGGTTACTGACATCGATCAGTTACCGATTATGGAAAAGAAGTGCGATCGGATATTCGCGCTGGCATCTGTTAGAACCTATTGAGAAAGAAATAGATTCGTTATTAACCTGCATTGTTTCCTCCATAGAAATGAAACAAACCGCCCATAAAACAGCAGAACATCAGCGATGTGATAGCTAGAGACAGTTGCATCAGCACTAGATTAAGCTAACTGTAGAAATGCGAAATGAAGAGTCTTGGCCCATGGTCACAGCACCGCCTCGGCTTAAGAAACGAATCCATGAACTTAGGATCAAGCCATCGTTTAATGTGTAGTCAACGTCTAGTCAACGATCCATCCATGACCATACAGCATATTCTATTTTAGACATTTCATAACTACGTGTAAATTGATGGAACGTTTTCAGACAATAAAGTATGATTGAGTCCAGGTATTTAATTGTTATTTCTAGCAAGTAGGGTAATGAGTCAAATGTGTTTAACCTAAAATTGTTGTTTTAAAGCTGATGTTAGCCTCATCTGAGCAGAACTGTGATCAAAGACAAATCTACTTCAGCCTTGCTAACCATCCTTCGGCCATCATGTATCTAAGACTAAAACAAGCCATTGCGTCTTTTATATTTTCATTAGAACGGAATGAAGTAAATTTATAAAGGTTTGCTGCTATTTCGGACAGCACGTAAGACTACATAGAGGTTTCCCTACAAATGTGGCCATGTTTCAAAACACAGTAAATAAGATCTATCTAGGATTTGATGGCAATCCTTTATCTCATTATTGGTAAGACATTTCAAAATGATTAGCCTGGTTTGACCTCCCAATATTCATCAACACCAAATTGGAATTAGTTTGTTGTCTTTGATTCGACAATGTAATTAGCTACTCGAGTTCATTCATTATTTTAAGTGTGTCACAAGTATCGTTGTTGTCGACATACACACATACGCATATATACATATATATATACTTACATTTACATTTATACACAGACTCACAAACCCCCATACACACACAAACATATATATATATACATATACATACTTACATACACACACATATGTGTGCATCTATGTATATATGTATTTATGTATGTAAGTATGCGCACTTAAATTACATTTACACAATATATATTATGTACCTATCTATTTATCTATTTATACCTATATATCTATATATTTATATACATATATACATAAATATATATACACCTGTGTATATATCTGTGTGTGTATAATGCATATACATACATGCATACGTTATGTATATGTATATTATGTATATTGTATCTATCAAGTGATAATTAAAGTGAATTTGCAAAGTTCTTAAACAATTGATATCTTGCACTCACTCACTGACACACCCACAAATATAAGTATATTCAATATTACATACATACATACATACATACATACATACATACATACATACATACATACATACATACATGCATGCATGCATACATACATACATATATTTATGCATATGTGTGTGCATGCGTAAGTGTATGTGTGTGTGAGTGTATATAGCTATTTGTATTTGAGTGTGTTTTGTATAACTTCTTAATTACTTTTGTAGATATATTTCAATTATGACTTTGATTAATTATTTGCGTTGATGAACATTTCCTGTCACTGTTCTTGACTCAGTGCCACATTAGTCCACATTGGATGAATGCACGCGCTGTCTGTTCGCCGCTCCACTGGTCAACACTTCGTATTTTCTCAATGACGGAGCGTTGAGTTTAAGACAATTTAATATGAACTCTCCACCTTGCATAGTCGAACAAAAACGTGTGCCTCAGAAGTATTACAGAGTAGAATAACCCAACGCGGAGAAATTTAAACAAAATTCACTTATGTTTAATTTCTACAAGGGTTGAATAATTAATTACTGGAGATGTTCAGTGACAAGCTGATTTGTCCTGCAGCTGTAATTTTAAGGATTAATTGTTTTGATAAAGGATCTCCCTACTTACCAGTTGTTTTCCATTCGACCAACAGCTGAACCTTGTTAATAACTAAGCCAACAACTTTTTCTCGTTCTTTCGCTCTTGGAAATTGAATCTTTTGATTTACATTGGAACGTGTAGATCTTATGGACCATTCTTTAACACAACAGGGCTCTCTCTTTTACAATCATAACGTAATGACTAAAATTTGTTTCGGTCCGACAACCACATAAGTCCTGGCTATGACTAGATGTTCAAGCTTTTTAGGCTGAAAGTACAAGATTCCTACCTGGAAGGAATGCTAGCACATTGCAATATTGACTCCCATGTGTCACAGATACTCGGATTTGGTTGAGTATTTTGGAACAAGGTGAAATCAAGTTCCGGTTAAAGAATCGAAACTCTCTCCTTAACAACTGAATCACCAGAAATCACGAATACCCGAATTACCAAACAACACGGCTTCATTGTGAAATGAAACATACGAATATATTCATCCACATTTTGGAATTATCTCATTTATGTTGGGAAACAATAGTTCATGGATTCGTTTCTTAAGCCGAGGCGGTGTTGTGACCATGGGCCAAGACTCTTCATTTCGCATTTCTACAGTTAGCTTAATCTAGTGCTGATGCAAAGTTTCTAGAGCTTTCACATCGCTGTCGACATGTTTCGGGTTTTCCTATTATTCAATAGAGTGTATCTACGTAGAAAATACACCTTGGTTTTACATACAAGTATTAACATGGCAGTTTAAATGCCCATAGCCACATGGTTAGACTCGTGAACATAAGTTCATGCGAGCGTACTTTCTTTCTGAGTAAACCACATTATCTCATACAGATTCAGTCTACTTCTTTGAGAATTATTACCAGCCTGCAATTGCACCAGGCCTTTTGTTCTCCAGCGGTTGTCACATTTCTGATGTTGCTCTGGGTCCCATACAAAAAGGGCTGTAAGATCGCTTGTATTACGCAACATATACAAAGTTGGGGTAAAAAATTGATTAACAGAGATTGTCTGTGCAGTAACAATAAATAGATTTCCGGTCTGGATGTTTAGAACCTGAAAAGAACAAGCAAGGGAGATAATTTGAAAAAGATCAAATACAGAAAAGTAAAATAAATATAAAAGGACATGTTTTCGGGTAGATTTAATGACTAAGCTAATTGGTAAAAGCTAAAATATATCAAATTCACTTCGAAAGAGCACATTGTAGTCCTACCTGTATATATATATAAATATATATATATATATATATATATATATATATATATATATATATATATATCAAGTTAGCCTTGATATTAACTATCACGCGACTCTGCATCTTCTTCTTTCTCTCCCCTTCCCTTTTCGTCTTTTTTTTCCTCACTTAACTTGTCTCTTCCTCTCCTCTCATTCTTCATTCTCTCTCTCCTTTCACCATTCTTCATGGTATCCTCGCACCATTCCCCTTCTTCTCTCTCTTCCTCTTGCTCCTCCTCCCCCATTCCCGTCATCCACTGCGACGATACTTCCGTCGTAACTGCTTCCTGTCCTTTCTCGCCCGCCTTGCAAGGCTTCTGGTTGACAAAATTTCCCTCTCTGTCTCCACTATAATCCAGCGTTTACAATACTTTTTTCGTCTGGCGTTAACAGCCCTTCTTATTTGTCTCCTTGTCTTGTCTCTCACTGTTATATATTTATTTTTCCACTGTTTTATATATATTTTTTACTGTTATATGTTTGTACTGTCGTTACCGTCTTGCTTTTTTTACCCCTCTGCGAAAAGATCTCAGAATTTTAATTGATTTGCTTTTCGCGGGAAGGAATTTTTCTTCGAAGTATACGTCTCGCTTTTATCCTTCGAACGTTTAGTAGATGAATATTAGCGACTGAAGAAGGGGATTTTTCGTGTGTATTGTCCTGTATCTCTCCCTTTTTTTGCTTGTCTTGTTCCTTGGTTGGTCTATGTGTTTCGTCTCTCTATGTGTTCGACGTCTTTTTGGTGTCCTGTACCATATATGCGTGTAATGTACATGTAGAGGTAGGTACGTACATATGTTTATATATATGCATATATTCTATTTTATAACATATATATATATGTATATATATACAAACTTATATATTCATATATATCGTTATCTGTAAGTAAGTATAGAAATAATGGTCACATACTGACACTCATTATATCAGTAGTATGGCTTAGGGAAAATAAACCTCAGGAGGTATCCTTTATAAAGCGCGTGATCGTGTGTATGTTATGTATACGCACATAGGCGTCCTAAAGAATAAAATTTCGTGAATGTATCTCAAGATTCTGGAGGCAAAAATTGGGAATAAATTGGTACCGAAACCTTAGGATGTAGTCTTCGATTTTATTCCAAAATATATAATATATATATATATGTATGTATATACTTTCAAATTATGTGTGTATTAATAAATATATAGTTATACTATCATACAATATACTGGATTTTTTGTTATAATTTTCATTCTATCTTTGTTTCTCTCTATGAACATGATCATCAGAGACACACACATAAACTAGCATACGCAGAAAACTATATATATATAATATAATATATATATATATATATAATATATATATATATATATATATATTATATATATATATATATATTCATAGTATATATTTATTCATGTATCTGTATGTATGTATGTATGTATGTATATGTGAGAGTGTGTGCTTATGTGATCTTGTGATCAGAATATTCTTTTATTTCAGAGTGAGTTGATTTGGCAATAAGAAGTTCAGTGATAACAGTGGAAAAGAATAGAATAAAAGATATTTGAGGAACAAAAAACATAAAATAAAATGAAAATAAAATTTTTAAAAAAAGCCAAAATAATTTCAAAATAAAAGAAACTCAGGAAATCTTTGGATGTTTGCCATTGGACAACAGTTCTGTGAGGTATGCACAATGCCAGCATTTGTTGAATAGACCACAAATGTAGGAAGTATTTATTCTTTCAGAAGATAGGAAGAAAAAATAATAATGCTATTTTAAGATGATCTTAAAATGAAGTTTCTTTTAGTTACTTCTGAAATGTTGACATATCTACATACTAATATAAATCCATTCATCCATCTATACATACATATATACATACATACTTACATACAAATATATATGTTTCCGCATATATATATATATATATATATATATATATATATATATATATATATATATATATGTATACGTATGCATATTTACAATCTGCATCTAGACATATGTTTCGTGTATGTATTACACCATATATATATATATATATATCCATATGTATATAAATATTTGAAGCGGATATATATGTATCCGCATTCTCTTTCTTTCTCTGTCTCTGTGTTTGAAAGAGAGAGAGAGAGAAAAGAAAGACATAGAGAAAGAGAAAAGAAAGACATAGAGAAAGAGAAAGAGAAAGTGCGTGTGTGTGTGTGTGTGTGTACATATAATAGCCTCCATCCTTGTATGTGTGTATAATTTTTGAATATATTTATCTATTTTTACATTTCCGTATGTCGACATGGATACACGCATGTGTTGTTACTTTTCTTTTTATATTATTTGAAGTCATCCTCTATAGAAAGAAACCACTTCTTTCTAACAAAGGAACAAAAGGTTCTCTTTCTTGAATTTAGACAACAAAATGATGAAGTGCTCCACATTGAATTTTGCAAAATTCTAACCAAATTTTTCTTTTCTGGTTACATATTACATTTGCGAATTGTGTTTTAGCTGGCGACTTCCTTTTTATTAAATCACTGCTGATCCAAGGTTATCTCTTTTAAACATTTCGTAACATACCTATGTAGAAAGGCGGCAGAAAAGTTAAGCACGCCGGGCGATCTGCTTAGCGGTATTTCGTCTGTCTTTTCGTTCTAAGTTGAAATTTTGCCGAGGTCGACTTTGCTTTTCATCCTTTCGGGATCGATAAATTAAGTACCATTTGCGTACTGAGGTCGATCTAATCGATGGCCGCTGCCCCAAAATTTTAGGCCTTGTGCCTAGAGTAGGAAAGAATACATAAGGCGGCGAGCTGGCAATAACGTTAGCCCACCGGGTGAAATGCTTAGCTGTATTCCGTCTGTCTTTGTGTTCTGAGTTCAAATTTCGCCGAGGTCTACTTTGCCTTTTATCCATTCGGGATCGCTAGATTAAGTACCATTTGCATACTGAGGGCGATCTAATCGATGGCCACTCCCCCAAAATTTCGGGCTTTGTGCCTAGAGTAGAAAAGAAGATACCTATTTAGAGCAATAATTAAAGGTATAAATGCAAATTTTTAATCTTGTTAGAGAATCTTTACATTTCGCTCTTTACTGAGCGTCCAATAATACTATATTTGTTCCACGTCCTCGCGTTGTTGTGTTTTTTTTTGTGCTTTTATGTTTGGATTAACTCTATGTATCTATGTATGTATGCATATATACGTAAATGACTATGCATATTCATGTGTGTCTATATGCATGTATATACATGAGTGTGCGAGTACGTACGTGCATACCTGCGTGTGTGTGTGTGTATTGATATAGATATATAGATAGATACCACGCGCACACAGGCACGCATACGCATATATATACATACAGTGAAGGCGCGTGGTTTAGTGGTTAGGGTATTCGGCTCACGATTATAAGGTCGTGAGTTCGATTCCCGGCGACGCGTTGTGTCCTTGAGCAAGACACTTTATTTCACGTTGCTCCAGTTCACTCAGCTGGCAAAAATGAGTTGTACCTGTATTTCAAAGGGCCATCCTTGTCACACTTTGTGTCACGCTGAATCTCCCTGAGAACTACGTTAGTGGTACACGTGTCTGTGGATTGCTCAGTCACTTGCACGTTAATTTCATGAGCAGGCTGTTCCGTTGATCGTATCAGCTGGGACCCTCATCGTCGTAACCGACGGAGTGCTCCTTTATATACATACATACATATATATATATATATATATATATATATATATATATATATATATACGCATTTTATCTCTATCTCAAAAGAGTAAGAGTAATATTCGGCTGCGATGCTAATATTAGAACAAGAACGGCAAACTACTTAACTAAGTTAAAAACAAGCGGATATTGTTTTGTCGTAGACTGTAGGAATTCTGTCAAAGTGATAAATATTACAATGGCAAAGAATGTAAATATGGGCAATAATGGCATTGGCAAACGAAGATTTTGTAACAAGGGGTACTAAAGGATTTGTGTTTTGATGTTATTAACAATAAAAATGGAAAACGAAATAAAACAAGACTTATCTAAATTCATGTCCTAAATGTCAAAAAATAACATCCCATAATTGTCCTCTACGAGTCTGTGTATGCATGTGTGTATGCTTGTAATTACGGACGTATCTATTTATGTACGTATGTACATGAATGTGTGTGTATGAATGTATAAAGTATTGTTATATATATATGTATATGAATATATACGTCTATCTATCTATCTATCTATCTATCTATCTATTCTATCTATCTATCTATCTATCTATCTATCTATCTATATCTATCTATCTATCTAGCTGGCTATGTCTTTATATGCAGCTATTCGTTTATACACATAAATACACATTATATATATGCATATATATATATATATACATAGGTATGCATGCATGTGTGTATATATATATATATATATATATTATATATATATATATATATATATATATATATATATATATATATACGCATTTTATCTCTATCTCAAAAGAGTAAGAGTAATATTCGGCTGCGATGCTAATATTAGAACAAGAACGGCAAACTACTTAACTAAGTTAAAAACAAGCGGATATTGTTTTGTCGTAGACTGTAGGAATTCTGTCAAAGTGATAAATATTACAATGGCAAAGAATGTAAATATGGGCAATAATGGCATTGGCAAACGAAGATTTTGTAACAAGGGGTACTAAAGGATTTGTGTTTTGATGTTATTAACAATAAAAATGGAAAACGAAATAAAACAAGACTTATCTAAATTCATGTCCTAAATGTCAAAAAATAACATCCCATAATTGTCCTCTACGAGTCTGTGTATGCATTGTGTATGCTTGTAATTACGGACGTATCTATTTATGTACGTATGTACATGAATGTGTGTGTATGAATGTATAAAGTATTGTTATATATATATATGTATATGAATATATACGTCTATCTATCTAGCTATCTATCTATCTATCTATCTATCTATCTATCTATCTATCTATCTATCTATCTATCTATCTATCTAGCTGGCTATGTCTTTATATGCAGCTATTCGTTTATACACATAAATACACATTATATATATGCATATATATATATATATACATAGGTATGCATGCATGTGTGTATATATATATACATATATGATTGTATACTTGAACGAAAGATAATCTATTATACCAAAAAAAAAATAATAAAATAGAAAACAATGCAAAGAATATCAACAGGAAAAAAAGCAAAAATAACAACAATTTCAGACAGATAGTCCAATAATAGGTACCATCTCAGAAACTGTGACACTTTAATAGCTGGCTGTTTTAGGACACCCAAACAAGCCACATCAGAGAGATGCTGGTGGTACTGCTCTCGTCGGGGCTAATTTACAGCGTTTACAAAAATAAAATATAAAATATATTCGTTCCTTTCCATTATCCGAACGACTCGTAACTAAAACCAACCTGTAAAAATCAAAATCTGACTTGCGGATTACAGTAACGAGAGAAACTGTAGTTTATATGGCAAACGAAGACAGAAATATTTATGTATGTATGTATAAAATTACAGCGACATCTAGCTATATATTTATATATCTGGCTGTGTAGCTATCTATCTATCTATCTATCTATCTATCTATCTATCTATCTATCTATCTATCTATCTATCTATATCTATCTATCTATCTATCTATCTGTCTGTCTGTCTGTCTGTCTGTCTGTCTGTCTGTCTGTCTATCTATCTATCTATCTATCTATCTATCTGTATGTCTGTTTGTCTGTTTGTCTGTCTATCTGTCTATCTATTTGTCTATCTATCTAACTAGCTGTCTGTCCGTCTGTCTATCTACTTATGTCCGGCTCTCTACCTAACTATATATTTATCTATATGTATACTTATACATACACAATAAATATAGATAGTATATACGTATCTATTCATGTGCATATATATATATATATATATATATATATATATATATATATATATATATAATATATATATATATATATCTATATATATATATATATACATGTACATACATAACTGACACAAACATATTTCTACACACACAAGCCAAGCATATCTGTCTATCTAGCTGTCTATCTATCTATCTATCTATATCTATCTATCTATCTATCTATCTATCTATCTATCTATCTATCTATCTATCTGTCTGTCTGTCTGCCTGTCTGTCTGTCTGTCTGTCTGTCTACCTATTTAACCATTTGTACGTTCATGCATACATGCGTGTATAAGTATATAATACAAGCGATACGAAAATCATGAGGTAAAGGTGAAGAGAAACAAATAACAATTGAGGATGAAGTTAGACACGTCAAGCAGGTGGTGGGACAGCGTATAAACCCAAATGTAAACAATGACTATCAAAAGATGTTGACAATAAAAATAATTGAGTGCATTGAAAATATATACACCAAGCGAAAGGAAAAGAATGGGACATAACGGTTCTAGTTATATCCCCCGTAAAAAGACGGACACTTAATAAGTTCTCTTTCTAGAAGAAAAAAAGGTAATGGAAATGATACCGATTTTACGACGTTTGTTTACTTGCAGGTATAGTGTAAAAATGTAAGTGGAGAGTGAAATAATAGGACAGGAGGCTGCGATTTGGTCTGGGTCACCCGTGAAAGTAACTTGGATAAGTAAGAAGAGAGAGAATTGAGATAAGCCACCATAGTCTTTCTTGTTATATAGTTCCAGTTCTTGAAGAGGTCTTTGTGAGTAAACTGGAGTGTCCTATAATTCCGGTCCTTGGACACAAACTGAAGACAGATGGAATTCTTGTGAATATATACGACTCCTTTAACCTTTTTCGGGTGTAATGCTTGTCAAAAGTGATGTCATAATGCTTTTATGATTTATATATGTATATATGGATGGATTACCAAAAAACAAAAAATAAACAAATAGAAAACAATGCAAGCAATATCAACTGGAAAAACAACAAAGATAACAACACTTTCAGACAGTCCAATAATGGGTACCATCTCAGAAACTGTGGCCCTTTTTTATAGCTGGCTGTTTTAGGAAAACTAAACAAGCCACATCAGATAGATGCTGGTGGGACTGTTCTCGTCGAGGCTAATTTATAAGGAGTTTGAATCAAACTGTTTTGATCCACACAATAAATGTGTAGAACACCTTTCTTTCGTTTGTTTACTCACGCCCTCCTTTCCTTTGTTTACTCACTCGTGTGTATATATATATAAATATATATAATAAGAAAATAATATATGAACATATGCATATATACATACATATATGTACATACATACATCTATATGTATATATACATGCATATATGGGTACAGGACACCAAAAACACGTTGAACACAATGGAAAACGAAAACATAAAAACAAAAACATGGAAACGGACTTTTTTCAAACAACGAAAAAACAGAGTGCAAGACATACAACACAAGGAATATTCCCCTTCTTCAGTTGTCCCTGTTTCGTCTACTCCGCGTTACGAAGGTAAGGACAAGACGCGACTTGGTTGAAACAGTCCTTCCCGCAAAACAAATTAAATGAAATTTGGGATTTTTTGCGGAGGGGTAAAAGTGGTAACAAGAACAGGGCAGTAAAAACAATACAAATAAAAACAGTATAAGACAGGACAAGGAGAATAACACAGTAAAAACAAACGATGAGGGCCATTAAGCCGAGACGATGGAAAAATTATTTTGAACGCATTGAGAAGACAGCTTATGGGAGGGACAAGATAAACCGTGTTGACTCATTGAAGGTAGCAGTCGGAAAGAAGGCTTCCCTCTGGTCACGTTTCAATGACGAGAGGGAGGAGGAGGAGTAAGAGAGAGGGAGCGGTGAAAGGGTGAGGAGAAGAATATGGAAGGGTGGGAGAGAAAACTAGAAAGGATGAAGAACAAGAGAGGGAGAGAGAGTTTTCGATTAATCAATCCATCTGAAAACCATAGTTCCAGAGCATCGTTACTTTTCCACCCCTCTACATAACTTTATTTGGTACATGCTCATACCAGTTCTTTGTTATTTCATATTGGTATTTATGGCATGAAAGCCAATTATTATTATTATTATTATTATTGTTATTATTATTATTATTATTATTAATTCTTTGCATTCAGTTATATGTTCTTTGTTATATTTTGTTATTTATTTATTCATATATCTAGTTGACCCCTTTCTCTTTTCTATAGTTCTTTCTCCCTCATCTTTCTTCTACCTTCTTACCGGCTCTACAAAGCCCTTTTCTCCCTGTTCTCTCTCTCTCTCTCTCACTCCTCTCCTCTCTCCCACTCTCTTCCATTCCAAACTCTCTATGTATTATAACCCTTCTGACAGCTTCCTCTCTTCAACTAGTAGATGACATAAACTGCTCCGACCATATATAAAGTGTAAATTCCATCAATTGGCTCATATTTTGATATGTCTTAACTGAGGAAGATTTCGCGTAAGAGATTAAATTCCCTTTTAATTTAGTGCGTAATTATCTGAAACACACGTATTAAATACATTCAAAATATTATTAATCGATTTGACTTCGTTATGCATACACACACACAAACTCACCCCACACATATTCATATATATTTATATATAAGTTTGCAATGTGCATGCGTTTGAATTTCAAATCGAGGGAAAGAAAGTATTATTATTGTTGTTGTAAACCGAGACAACTATCCTGTTTGACGCAGAAATAACATCAATAGTGTTCAGTCGTTGAACATGCCATTGAAGTTAAGTCAAAGTCTGATAATGGTTGCAATATCTATGTGTTCTTCACTGATAACACAATAGTCTAGCTTTTTAGAAAGGTGCGACTGTTATTTCTATGAGGAGGTGTGTGCTGGCTCTTCAGTTCATTCGTGAGAGAACTAAAAACTCATTAGAGGAAAGAGAGAGAGAGAGGGGGTGCGGAGAAGGAAAGAGAGATAGAATTACCAGTGTGCGCGGCAGAGAAACTCGTTTAAGTTTGTAGCTCCGAGAACTGAAAAAAAAAATTTCTTATTCTCTTTTATAAAGAGAGAAAATAAATGTGAAAGTGTTAGTTTGTGAGAGAGTGAAACAGAAAATGAGAAAAGAAGCTACGATAAGATGAGGTATAATGGAGCGTGATGGTAAGGAATGAGAGAAACAGTGAAATATATATAGAGAGATGGGATGGAGAGAGAGAAAGAGGGATAGGAGGGGTGGGAGATGATAAATTGAAAAGAATAAGACATAGAAATCTTTAAGTAAGAGTAAACATCTGGCAATCTTTAATCAGTGGCTCTCGGTGTAATTACAGCGAAGCTTATCAGAAGGAAGTGAAACATTGATCAATACTTTAGTAGAATCATCTGTCTATTAATAAACTGATCGAATGTAGTGAAGGTGTGTCACACTTAATACGTTTTCACTATTTAACTCATATTCTATCTACGTTCAGTGTTTAAATATCTCCATGGTTGAACCTTTGACTTTCATTCCTCTGGAATCAATTAAATAAATACCAGGCGTGTACAGAGGACATGGGGGTCGACACAACATCCGCAATCCGCATTGAACAACTTTTTAATCTGGTACCAATATAAGAAATCGTTATTTATGTTATTTATTATGAGTAAGGCAGCGAGCTGGCAGAATCGATAGTGCGTCGGACAAAATACTTAGTGCCATTCAGTCCATCTTAACGTTGTGATTTGAAATTCCGTCACGATCGACTTTGCCTTTCGTTTTCTCGAGATCGATAGAAAAAAAGCCCCAGCAAGACTCCACTTGCCATAACATTTCAAGCCTTCTGCTTATAGTTGAAAGGATTATTAAATGCGAATAAGATAAACGCGGTGATTGATTGAGTCGGTAGAGCATCGCATAAAATACACTGTTGTGTTTAGTTATGGCTCTTTACTCTTCGAGCTCAAATTCCGACGAGATGAATTTTGCTATAATATAAAATAACAGCAACATTGATACTAAAATGTAGATATTAACTGCAAATTCTCCTAAGAAATTATGACACAGCGTGTATAAAATATATACTTTATATAGAAGCAGAAACGGTATTAGCTCTAACATTATGTCTTCGAGTAACTCCCCAAAGACATTTGTTTATTAAAACCCAGGGCTGTTTCACGTTTGGATACATATTATCAATATTATATACACTGGTATTTTAATCTAATACAGTTGCAAGTGGATATATAAATTTAATTCTCACCTGGCTAACTTTCGTACAAATCAGTAAATATTTTGTTTGCTGATTTTTATATCAGAACGAGCAATTTCGGTTTAAGTCACAATTAACTGTGGATTCATTAATGAAAATGAAAAGTAAAAATATTTATGATAACGAAGAATATGATTTTGAATGTAACCTATTCTTCCGAAGTAGTGACGCAGTGGCCCAGTGGTTAGGGAAGCGGACTCGTCGTCATAGGATCACTGTTTCGATTCCCAGCCCGGGCGTTGTGAGTGTTTATTGAGTGAAAACACTTAAAGCTCCACGAAGCTCCGACAGGGGATGGTGGCGAACCCTACTGTACTCTTTAAACACAACTTTTCTCAAACTTTCTTCCTGTTTCTGTTGTACCTGTATTTCAAAGGGCCAGCCTTGTCACACTCTGTGTAATGCTGAATCACCCGAGAACTACACTAAGGGTACACGTATCTGTGGAATGCCCAGCTACTTGCATGTTAATTTCACGAGCAGGCTGTTCCGTTGATTGGATCAACTGGAACCCTCGTCGTCGTAACCGACGGAGTGCCGTGGTATTCTTCGAAATGTGTGACTTTTGCCATTGTAAAAATTATTATGTAAGACGATCGAAAGCAAAGTATCTGACAGAATAATTAGTTATGTTCCTCTTAGTTTAGCTTTCAAAACTGTGTGAGATCGGCTTTCACTTACATTAAAATAAACATGCAGGACACAAACACGTTACAGAAATATCTCCTCACCGAAATATAATGTTTTGGGCCTTGGTATTGAAACATTTTTATTTTCAAGCTGATGTTAGTCGATGTAAATGATGTTAGAATGGAGAAAAACACTGGCGGTGGAGAAAAAACATTGACAAATCTCATCCGAGATAGCCTTTCACTTTAATCTTACCTGAGTAGATGAAATCTATCACAATCAAAGACTAAAATCGATCAACTGACAACACAATATTACTCTATGTTTTCTTACATTAAGTGTTTGATTGAGTAACCCTTCAGAAAACATTACATATAACAATCGCTAAGAGCCCGAGTACTCTTGGGTGTAGAAAGAATGGTTATATCTGAAGTCTAGCAGACAAGTTTACCGCCTTGCAGACTTTAGTTATAATCATTGATGTTCTAAGTTCAATTTCTACCAAGCTAGACAGAAATTTTGCTATTCATGCTTCTGATATTGATAAAATAAATATGTACCAGTCAAGTATCGGAGAGAATTAAATCACCTTCACACCCCTCAGGCCATTCTCCAGAAAATTTCTGGCGTTATGTCTATAGTATAAATCGCTATTTAGCGTTGTTCATTTCCTTTCTTTATTCAAATATTGTCAATGTTGAGCTTAGACATTACTCTCTCCAGATTCTATGGAATAAGTAAGTACCAAATGTGTAGCCTGGTACTTAACATAAGAAATCTTTCATCGTTACGATATCGATAATTTAAGTAGTGCTGTCGACTTAATCGAATACATTCTCTCTAACGAAATGTGTGACCCAGTGCCTATTTTAAAAAATCAATATTAATATTATTTATCTGAAACGAGTGCAGTAGAGCAAGTTATAGACTTAGTTGAAAATCACGATCCGCTTTCGATTCACGTTTGAAGTAATAACACAGATCGTCGTGATGGCGGAGGTGGTAGCAATAAAGTTGGTGTTGGTAGTAGTAGCTGTTGTGCTGCTGCTGTTGTTGTTGTTGCTGATTTGCAGATGAAGATAAAGGGTTTTTAAAGCAGTGTTTGCAGCGATATTGATAATATTTGTACTGGTACAGTGGCAATGAGGAATATAGCGATGGTGGCGAAGGCGATGATACTGGAGATGTTGAAGCAAGCAAAAATTTAGTGATGGCAACCATAATGAATACAGTTGTATAAACGTTAGTAGTAGTCAGGCCTGATGATGCTCGTGACAATGGTAGAGATGATAATGGTGATGCTGCCATTGTTGTTAATATTGTTATTTCGTAACCTCAGACCCAGCAGCCTATGACAAAACAGTACTGGACAAGCTACAGAGCAGTCTTCTCCTTTATACCATAGAAACGTCTAGTTGAAAACCATATTGCATAATTGGACATACCCGTGTTCAACCGTATTTGTTGTAGCATGGCCATATTTTTATGTCTTTTAAGTTTTACATCTTCCCGTCATTAGACTGTGACCATATTATGTCACCACATTCAGGAGTTCCGTGGAGCAATTCGGCCCTAGTACTTATTTTTTCCTACGCCTTGTACTAATTTATAAGTCTCGCTTTGTCCAACTGCTAAGTTAAGGGACATTAACAAACCAATATCTCTTGTCAAGCGGTGATAGAAGATGAATATCTATCTATCTATCTATCTATCTATCTATCTATCTATCTATCTATCTATCTATCTATCTATCTATCTATCTATCTATCTATCTATCTATCTATCTATCTATCTATCTATCTATCTATCTATCTATCTATCTATCTTTAAGTTTCCGTCAAACAAGCCCATGCACAACGTTTTGGTTGGTCCGGGGCTAAAGTAGAAGACCCTTATCAAGGGTGCCAT
>NC_043009.1:49029105-49031605 GCF_006345805.1 Octopus sinensis | reverse complement strand
AATGTTTGTATGTGATTGTGGGAAACGGAGAGGAAGAGTGATAGGAAGAAAGACACAGAAACAACGGGAGAAAGAAGAATAAGCAATTAGAGAGAGAGAGAGAGAGAGAAAGAAGGATTGTGAGGTTTTACTTATAAGAGAAGAGGAAACAGACGCTCTCCCCGTTCATTTTCTCCTTTATACTTTCTGCCGAAGGGCGTAGGTTCGAAACGTAAAAGACTTTTTCATTCTTCCCTAGCGCTAAATGAATACACCTGTTTGCTGTTCCTACACCTGTCTTCATCTTTTGTTTTCTTTAAATTTAAACAATATATATGTATGTATGTATGTATGTATGTATGTATGTATGTATGTATGTATGTATGTACGTATGTAAGTATGTATGCATGCATGTATGTATGTATCGTTATATTTCGGGATGGTCAAATATTTTGGGATAGCTAAATGAAAACACGCACTATATACTCGTTCTTCACGCCCCTTTATTATTATTATTGAGTGAGAGAGCAGCGCATGCCATCAAAGTGACACTGGGGTAAAATATACAAAACCCAGTATACCTATCATGACTACCCCTCTGACAAGGGTACGCCAGGCACATGCATCACGGCCATATGAGCGCGACATAGTGATCTCATATCAAGTTTAAAGGCACATGACCTTGCAGGTGGGGCACAGTTAGAATATTCTTCAAGTCGAGTAGCCCATCTCGCTCAAAAGGTCCCTGAATAAGAGTTTAAGGATGTTGAACGAAACACCCATGTTTCCAGAGGGGAAATATTCAAACCCCAAAGAATTCCTTTCAAGACATGGCTATGATGCTCCCCCACTAATTCTGCTCGTGATCAGAGATGCACATATCGTCAGCCACCAAGGGACATGCTCACCTGGTCAAACAACTGACAAGCAAATCTGTGGTATTGAGCAGAATATTTGCTGTAGTCCATCTTTTATACCAAGAAAAAACAATGTACATGATAACACTTCCAATCAGTTAAGATCAGAAGCCATGAGAGCCACTGCCTGGTACTGCATATTATTATCATCATCATCATCATCATCATCATCCTTTTAGAGTCCTCTGTGTTAAATCTTTCGTCACACTTCCTGTGTCTTCTTCAGAGACATTCCATCCCAAGTGTCTCCTCCTGTCCTGTTTAGGCCATTCAAGAATATCTGTTTCAACACACGCTTCCACAGCAGAAATATTGCAAAACAAATATATAAATTTCATATACAGATATAGAAAAGAATAAAGAGAAGAGAGAGAGAGAGGAGAGAGAGAGAGAGAGAGAGAGAGAGAGAGAGAGAGAGAGAGACGGAGAGAGAGAGAGAGAGAGAGAGATCAGAGAAGAGAGAGAGAGAGAGAGAGAAAGGATCAAAAGTCCTTCCTGAGCCATAGGCTCATCAGGCCACTATCCTGGATTCTATTGCGTACATACTACACCAATCGCCAGACCTGGCACCGGTCCATCGCAAGATTACTAATTTTTGCTAGTTAAGGGGACTGGAGCAATGTACCATGAAATTTTTTTCCTCAAGAACATAAAGCATCGCCGTGTCGAGGAACCGAAATCACAATCTTACGATCATAAGTGCCGCACCCACTAACCCTTAAGTCATATCCCCCCTAACATACACACACACACACAGTTATATACATACATAAATGCTTAGATATATACAAGTAATTATAAAATTTAAAATAGGATAAAATCTTTATAAGAATTTATCAAATAGTCAGCGTGAAAACCTCATGAGGGAAAAATTTATAATTATTCCCTTTAAATATATTTATTTATATCAAAGGCATTACTACACGTAAATGCCTCACACTATTAGGGACTCTGAAAGTCAAACCTACCATAATAGATACACATGTAACTATATGGGTAGTTTTAGACTTTAAGAGTCCCTAACAGCGTGAGGCATTTACGCGTAGAAATGCCCTTAATATAAATAAATACATATAATTATATAATATGCGTATCAATCTACGTGTGTGTATGCCTGTGTGTGTGTGTGTGTGGGTGTGTGTGACAGAGAGGTTGTAGGGGAAACTGAGAATGGTATGTAGTAAATTTGTGAGTGGATGTGTACTTGTAAGATAGAAAGAAAGATACCTTCGTAGAATATTATATATATATATATATATATTATATATATATATATATATATGGGGAGAGAGAAAGGAAGAGAGAGAAAAAGGATGAGAGAGAAAAAGCATTAGATAGATTGACACGTAGACTGTCCGGATGATCTGAAGGTAGAGAGATGATAAATGGATTGAGCAATGAGAAAGACGGATCACCAGTAAACAATTGGATACGAAGAAAAGCATATGTATGTTGAGTAAACTACAGAAGGGGAAGAGAGAGAGGGGAGAGTTTGTGTGTGTGTGCTGGTGGTGAATGAATGAACGATGGGTAGAGATGGAGATTAAGAAAGAGTGAGAGAAAGGGTGAGAAGGGGAGAAATAGTAGAAGTAAGAGATACACAA
>NC_043009.1:49011605-49024105 GCF_006345805.1 Octopus sinensis | reverse complement strand
ATATTACATAATTATATCGAAATGTACACACACATAGAATTTCATACGTTTATAGCATGTGTAAATATGTGTATGTGGAGATATACGTGTATATATATGAGAAATAGGAGGAAGAGTAGGAGAATGCTTATGCGTGTCTTTGTGTCTGTAATAGTGTATATATAATGAAGAAATATTAAAACCCAGAAGAAACATACATATAAAGGGGAATATTTATTTTCCCCGTCTCTGATAGCCACAAATAAGATAATACATACATACAAACCTACCTACCTAACTATCTGTTTGCTTGCTTTCTTGCCCACCTGCCTGTCTACCTACCTACCTACCTACCTACATAATACATACTTACATACATACACACATGCATACATGCAGTAATATATATATATATATATATATATATATATATTTTTATATATATATATATATATTAATATATATATATATAAATACATATATATAGTGACACACACTCAGCATATGTACGTAAACGTATTCATCGCATTCTGTACACATACAGACACACACTCTCACACACACGCACAGGCACATGCATATATATACATATACACGCATATTACACTATTATATAAGCATTATGGCCGACCTTAGCAATTAGATTTATAGTTGTGTTTGTGTGTGTGTATAGACAGATAGAAAGTGAAAGAGATAGAGAGATAGATAAAGAGAGAGATGTATATACATATGATATTTGTGTGTTGTTTAATGAATACATGTACGTGTACATATGTAAATATATATATATGCATATGTATACAAAATACATATATAGATACCTATATATATACATATATATATATATATATATAATATATATATATAATATATAATACATATATCTATAAGTATATATGTGTAAATATATAAATACGTATATACATATATACAAGTATATAAATACATATATACATATATATATAAGTGTATATATTATATATATATATATATATATATATATATATATATATATATATATATGTATGTATATATATATGTATATATGTATGTATGTAAGTATGTATGTATGTATGTATATATTGAAAGAGGAGGCGAGAGGAAGACAGGAATACAGAAATCTATGTTCATGACATACAGACACGCTGAAAAACGCACTCACAAACAGACTCTCAGACAGAGAGAGACATCCGTCTATTACAATCCTGGACGTGTTGAATTAATGTAACGAAGACACCAAACATGTAATCGCTTGGCAAACTATTATATAAGAACAGATATAGATTACTGTCTCACTTATAAACCCTTTTTCCTGGTCAATCTAGGGATGTATCATACTAGATGTTCCTATATTTATTGCTTTAAATATTAATACTTATTTTGTGTTCGCGTGATAAGGTCAATTCAACCGCAATGAAAATGGCGGCCTTTGTATAGGGCGCTTATGTTATTTCTGCAATTGATAGCTGAAACTGAAGTGTAACCAGCGAGAAAGAGTGCATAGAATATTAGAGATTTTGCTTTTTAGATGAACTTTTTCTAAGGGTTGCTAATCTTAATGCATTAGATAAATGACGAAAATAGTAATATTGATGATGATGATAATAATAATAATAATAATAATAATAATAATAATAATAACAATGATAAAAGCAATGATGATGATTTCATTTGCCACAGGGGCGAAGGATGAGGGACACCATACAAAGACAAGTGTGGAGCTTTACATATAATGAAATGATAAAATAATAATAATAATAATGATGATAAATAATAATAATAATAATAATAATAATAATAATAATAATAATAATAATTAATGATAATAATAATAATAATAATAATAATAATAATAATACCCAGAATGGCAGAAATTCATACGATAGTGTTCTTGGGAACTGCCCATATCCTACGTAAAATACTGTCTATGTAATCTCAAATTTTAAAACAAACTCATAATTTTCATATACTTTCTTAAACATTCTCTAGAACAATACTATGTGCAAAATGAAATATATGACACCATAGGCATAATACCAACATGAACCTCTAACGTGTTGTCTCTTGTAGTATCTTGTACTTAGAGCCAACTTGTACAAATCAAAAGCAAAAGTTAAACATAATAATAATAATGATGATGATGATGATGATGATGAATTTGGACTCTCCCCTTGAAGACGTGGTATGAGGCTTCAGTCTTTGCTGAACGCCCTGCACAGTGGATTTTGTTTAAAGTGATGAAATCTACGTACTGTATATTAGCTGACTCTCTCCATGAATCGGACGTTGCCTGAGCAAGTGCACAGTGTGCCAACCTAGTCTAGGAAGTGAAACCACGATCTTGCGTTCGTGATTGCAACGTAAAAATAATAATAATAATAATAATAATAATAATAATAATAATAATAATAATAATAATAATAATAATAATAATAATAATAATAATGATAATAATAATAATTATAATAATAATAATAAAGAAAGGAGCTGAGAAGTATATTAATTAACTACCTGGTAACTTCAGTTTCCGTGAATTACAAAAGATAGCCTTGATGGGTAACAGCCCATATAATTCGGAGAGCATTTTCCATCTAAAATGGACTATATGTGGTGATGATTTTAGCATACATATTAAAACAAAAGTGTCCTTACTACTCTTGGCTTCCATACATGACAGATGATGCCGCTACTAAGGCATCTGAGATAATAATAATAATAATAATAATAATAATAATAATAATAATAATAATAATAATATTAATTATAATAATAATATAATAATAATAATAATAATAATAATAATGATAATAATAATTATTATTATTATTATTAATATTATTATTATTAATATTATTGTTATTATTATTATTGTTATTATTATTATTATTATTATTATTATTATTATTATTATTATTATTATTATTGTTATTATTATTTTATTATTATTATTATTTTAATTTTTATTATTTTTAATATTATTATTATTTTTCCTACTCTAGGCACAATACTCGAAATTTTGTGGGGAGAGGGCCAGTCGATTAGATCAACCCCAGTACTCAGCTGGTACTTAATTTATCTACCCCGAAAGGATGAAAGGTAAATTGAACCTCGGCGGAATTTGAACTCAGAACGTAAAGACAGACGACGACGATGATGATGATGATGATGATGATGATGATGATGATAATTTGCGGCACAAGATCAAAGCCTCCTATCAGAATCCACCAAAACACATAATGAAGTAGACTACAATATGTATTGATAAGGAAAAAACAATAAGTCATATACTGTCCCTGCCTGATCAGTCCTTACTAAGAAGGAATATATCTACATGCATGACAGAGTTGGGAGCTACATACCTGGAAGGTATGCCAGCACTATCGAATAACAGCAGAAAAAAATAGTATAGGCATCTCTCAGTAAAGTCTCAGGAAAAGGAAAAAGAAACTGTACTCTGTAATATGGTAATACACACAGAGAAATCAAGGCTAATAGACAGGATATAGTTGTGAGAGATTACCAAGAAAAAAATGCATTCTAATCGCTATATCAATCTCAACAGATGACAATGCATCTCTAAAAGAGAGTGAGAAACTCTCGAAATGCAAAGATCTGGAATTAGAGATAAACCGAATGTGGAGCCTAAAAACGGAAACAGTCCACGTAATAATAAGTGCATTGAGCACGGCCAAAAAAGCATAACCAAAGCACCAAGACATACGAACACATATAACATAAAGAAAATAGCACTACTAGGCACGAAATATAACCTACGTAAAGCACTTGACGATGATGATGATGATGGTGGTGGTGGTGGTGGTGGTGGCGGCGGCGGTGGCGTGGCGGCGGCGGCGGCGGTGACGGTGGCAGTAGTAGTAGCAGTAGTAGTAGTAGTAGTAGTAGTAGTAGTAGTAGTAGTAGTAGTAGTAGTAGTAGTTATAGTAGTAGTTCTCCCCAATTTTGGCAGAAGGCCAACTATTTTGAAGGGGTGTGGTTTAAGTCGATTACTTCAATCAATCAAAATCCAGAAATTGTTTGTACTTCATTTTGTCCATCTTGAAACGATGACGGGCAAAGATAACATATTTTACAGACAGAAACGAATAACTATTCTTGTGTGCAAACAATACATTTCATCTCAGTTAAGTACAAAAAGCTACAAAAAATAACAAACAAACCTAATATACGTTTCCTCACGAGAGATTTCACAATGAAATAACGCATTTATAGACAAAATGAAAGACGAGCATTCATATTTAGTGATGATGTTTCATTGTACAAGAGGCACGCCAAACTCAAGCCGTGACAGTCCTTAACAGCAGACGCAGGCGTAGCTGTGCGGTAAGAAGCTTGCTTTCCAACCAAATGGTTCCGGGTTCAGTCCCATTGCGTGGCATCTTGGACAACAGTCTCCTACTAGAGCATCGGGCCGACCAAAAGATTGTGAGTGGATTTGGTAGACGGAAACTGAAATAATACTGTTGTAAATTTATATATATATGTGTGTGTGTGTGTGTGTGTGTGTGTGTGTGTGTGTGTGTGTGTTTGTGTGTCTCTGCTTGTCGCTCCACCATCGCTTGGCAACCGATGCTGGTGTGTTTACGTCCTCGTAACTTAGCTGTTTGGCAAAAGAGAACGTTAGAATAAGTACTAAGCTTACAAAGAATAAGTCCTGGGATCGAATTTTTCGACTAAAGGCGGTGCTCTAGCATGGCCGTAGTCAAATGACTGAAACAAGTAAAATGATAAAAGCGAAACATCAGCTGACACATAGACTCATCCACATTATACATAAAATACCAATGCAACACTATTCTATTATCACAAGAATGCAATCGCCACACCACTTTGCTAATTATAAAGTGACATTATAACGGCGCTCTAAAATTGTTAAACCTAATATAACATCAACGACAACGCATACATATGAAAACAGTTTCAAAATCATTAATATCGTTAGCTCCTTCGAACAAGTTGATGAGTAATATAACATCAATGATTAGCCCCGAAGAAAAACAGATGTCGAACACTGGACGTATGAACTATGTCTATGATCATCGCCAGTGACATGAGCACAGCGATGTAAACTCCAGGTGGTCTCTCGACCCGTTTGATATAGCAACAGAATTTATTTACAAATCAAGTTGTTTAAGAAAAACAGACATCTTGGATAATGTGGTCCTAGATAGCTAGCCTTCAGAAGATTAGACAGTCATGGCTGGAGTGCATTAGTTCATTGCTCAACTCCATCAACGTTGATTTGTGAGTAATAAGCAACAACCAGGTATGTAAAATCTTTTCCATCGTTAAAAGTGAAACTAGAAATTGACCTGTTAGAACCTATCTCGACCGATACATAGGTCCGCGTCACGAGATCAAAGGAGGTGCTCGTGGCTCTCTTCCGAGTCCCTGCCTCAAAAAAAAAAAAAAAAAGAAAGAGAGAAAACTCTCAGAGTCTCTTTGTGGTTGGAGAGAACACCATCCTCGTGTTTGAAGTCAGCCCTCATCTACCTTGCCAAATTTCTCTCGGAAGCCTTTGTGGAACTTGTAGAATACCTCTTTTGATTTCAGTTCTATTTCCTTTCTTATCCATTTATTTTCCCCTTCTTTTGAAATAGATCGATAAAATAAGGAACGAGATCGATAAAACTGATTCCACAATGAACTCTGTACACTAGTCTCACCACGGCGCAGATACTGAATCTCGTCACGTGATAAAAGACGTAAAATAACTGTTTCTAATTTAGGCTCTATTTTACTCTTTTACTTCTTTCAGTCATTTTGACTGTGGCCATGCAGGAACACCGCCTGTAGTCGATCGAGTAAATCGCCCCCAGGACTTATTCTTTGTAAGCCTAGTACTTATTCTATTGGACACTTTTCCCGAACTGCTAAGTTACGGGGACGTTAACACACCAGCATCGGTTGTCAAGCGATGTTGAGGGGGTGGGGGAACACGAACCCACAAACAGATACACACACATACATACATACATACATGCATACAGATATACATATATATATATATGACGGGCTACTTTCAGTTTCCGTCTACAAAATCTGCTCACAAGGCTTTGGTCGGACCGATGCTATAGTAGAAGACACTTGTCCAAGGTGCCACGCAGTGGGACTGAACCCAGAACCATGTGGTTTGTAAGCAAGCTACTTACCACACAGCCACTCCTACGCCGAACACGCTCATCACCTGCAATTTCAAAAATGGGGGCTCGTCGAAGCAATCGATTCCAGTACTTGACTGGTAACCTGATTTTTATCGACCTCTTGAGATGCAAAATTGGTTGTGGCGGGATTTGAACTCTGAATGTAAAGAACCAGAACAAATATCTACGCTCTAACACTTCTGCTATTTCACCGCCTGCAAGAGAATATTATAATTGTGCTTTTATAATGTCTCACATTCAGCGTACCTATGTCCTAATATAGTATAGCACAGTAAACTTTTTATAACACCTAGCTGAGTCTGAAACACATACACACACATGCACGTACGCACGCACACACGCACACTCACGAACACAGACGCGCCGAACACAAATTCAACTTTAATTAAAGTATCGTTCTAATTATTCAATACTAATCAAAGCATACATTAATTAAAGTAATTTATTGTTGATTGATCATTATTTATTAATGTTGTTTCAATATTTTGCAGAATTTTGACAAATGAGACGTGTTATAATTCATATTCTTAAGGTGGCATCTAACGGCTTCCTTCTTCTTGTTGTCATTCCTGTTGTTCTTATGCACTTATTGTTGCGATTGTCTACCCTGAGGTAACCTCTAACAGAGATGATATATAATTAACGATGCCCGCTTCCTGACCATCTCCTATGTTGACGGTGTCCACGAATGGATTATCTAGGTGACAGGTTTAATTTCCGGTGGTTGTATTTAACCATCGTTTTGTATAACAACGTGAAGGAGCGTAGCTTATTGGTTAGAGTGTTGCACTCACGATTTAAAGGTCATGATTTCGATTCTTGCATCGGGGTGTTTGTAATGTTCTTGAAAGAAACACTTCATTTCGTTACGGCAGTTCGCTCAGCTCTATATGAATAACACTGCAATGTACTGGAACCCGATCGTGGGCACGATGTGATCTCAGTTACTTATACACCAAGGAAACCGGGTAACTGGCTCTGAGTCCTAGAGCTCATGATCGTAATGTTCAAGGGGCTTTATTTTTTCTGTTCAACAGCACCATCATCTAGTCTGCCTTTCTTTAACAGAGAGAATCCATTGGCAGACATTGGATCGAGGTCAGTATTTTCAGGATAACTTTATCCCATTTATATCGACATGTCTAGAACGTCTGATAAAGGACCATGATCACTGCCCTCAAACCAGACTTACTTCTAATATACCCTTTCTTTTTTGAACTGGCAAGACTGTCAGCGTTGGGAAAATGCCTTGTGGTAATTGTTCCGGCTCTTTATATACTGAGTTCAAATCCCGTCGAGGTGAACTTTGACTTTTATCTCTCCGGAGTCGATAAAATATTTTTTCTCGTACAAAGATTGATAGTATACACTAAACACGTCCATTGAAATAATTAGATACAATTCACAATAGCAAAATGTGATTTGAGGGATATTTGGTTGCTATTTCTAGCTAATCTAATAGCCATACACTGCTTTAAGTTTATGTTGGTATTTATTATATAAGAATATAATTAAAAGCGTTAACACTACCTTTGCATTCCATGATCATTCGTCTGTGGTTAGTGTACATACTTAACTTCATAATCCAGTATAGTCATGTGAGGCTGTGATTTGAGAGAGACTGGGCTGCTATTTCTAGCAGACTGAGCGAACAGACAGAACTCCAGTGTTGGAAAATTTCGCCGTTATTCGTTTATAGGAAAGTTAATGAAAAGTAAAACTACAATTCGTACGATGTAATCATAATACACTATTTAAATTACCCGTTTTCGAGTCAAGGTAAAATCAATGGTTTTGTGATATTTTAGCCCCAGATTGACACCGATCCAGTTGGCGTATGATCAAAATCGTTACTATTGTCCTTTGAATATTCCTCTTCCTTTTTAAATATTTTAAACGTAGATTTTACATTAGAACTATATCGAACTATATCAGTGGCCATGTTGCTGTTGAGTGATAAAATTTTTAATACTTCAAATAATTAAATAAAGTGAATGTAACAGTTATTAAATCGCTGTATAACACTTCCACGATATAAATACTCCAGGTTCGAAACTATTTGCACGGTCCCAAATCAAGCTACTTACTAAACGAATGCAACTCCAAAATTTAAAAGCAGGTGTGGCTGTATGGTAAGAAGCTTACTTGCCAACCATATCGTTCCGGGTTCAGTCTCACTGCGTGGTAACTAGGTCAAGTGTCTTCTACTATAGCCTCGGACCGACTAAAGCCTTGAGTAGATTTGGTAGACGGAAACTGAAAGAAGCCCGTTGTATATATATATATATAATATATATATATATACACCCGGTAGTAGTATGATAGGTACTTCTTCCAGGTTTGCATTTGCGCATCTGTCATGTGTGAATATATAACTGAAAAACTGGAGCAAACAAGATGGGGGTACGATTGGACATTTATTTTTTTAATTGCTACAATTGTTTCCACACAACGTAGTTCTCCAGCTGTGCAGGTACTTGATTATGCAACTGTTTCTCTGCATAATGAAATCAAGTTATGTTTCATCAGGTGATATGCAAATTTTGTCTCCGTGAGTTTAATAGTACGAAAATCACCATTCTGCTACATCTACACAATAAAAGCAGTCTGCCAATGGCCCTTCAACAACACACCCTGATAAATTCAGTGACTACTATTAAATTCAGGCCACGACAGACAAAGGATATGTTCTTGAAGCCGAGGATTTTAAGCTCACGGAGACAATATTTAAAATTTTATACCTGCGGAAACACAACTAGCTCTCATAATGCGGGGAAACAGTTGCATAATCAAGTAACCTCACTTCTGGAGAAGTACATTGTGTGGAAACAAGTGCAGTGATTAAAAGATAAGAGTCCAACTGTACCCCTTCATATTGGCTCCAATTTGTTCATTTGTATATGTACACACACACACACACACACACACACACACACACACACACACACATATATATATATATATATATATATATATGCGTATGTATCTTTGTGTTTATGTTTGTCCCCGCTACCGCTAGATGATTAGTGTTAATGTTTTTACGTCCTTCTAACTAGCGGTTTGGCAGAGAAACCGCTAGAATAAGTGTCAATATTAAAAAATAAGTTCTGGGAATCGACTCATTCAACTGAAGATTCTTCAAGGCACTACCCCAGCAGGGCCGCAGTCTAATGATTAACAAGTAAAAGGTAACAAATAAATAATAGTCTGTCCAGGTCCTACACATGGTGTTTTTTCAGAGTATTCAGGCTTGGTGGCAGCGGCGAGCTGGCAGCAACGTTAGAACGCCGGGCGAAATGCTTGACGGTATTTCGTCTGCCGTTACGTTCCTAGTTCAAATTCCGCCGAGGTCGACTTTGCTTTTCATCCTTTCGGAGTCGATAAATTAAGTACCAGTTACGCACTGGGGTCGATGCATTCGAGTTAATCCGTTTGTCTGTCCGTGTTTGTCCCCTCTATGTTTAGCCCCTTGTGGGTAACAAAGAAACAGGTACTTCGTCCGTCGATACGTTCTGAGTTCAAATTCCACCGAGGTCGGCTTTGCCTTTCATCGATAAATTAAGTACCAGTTGCGTACTGGAGTCAATCTAATCGACTGGCCCACTTCCGAAAGAATTTTGGGACGTGTGCCTAGAAAAGAAAAGAATCAGTCTTGATCAGGTTCAATATTTATCTGTCAGCTAAATATAAATGTAGTACTGTAATGGTAGATATTGCTATTGTTGTTGCAGTTTAGTCTTCGGTTTCGCTATAATCAAGTAGAATTATAGTAAATAAAAGCGCGGGATGCGAATGTCTGTCGCTTATACTCATGCAGTTCCACAAATTGCAAAGTTAAGGAGCATTTAATTGATCAAGTTCTATGAGTGTATAAGGGTATCTGGGTATTTGTCGCTGGATATGTAAAGCTTTTTTAATGACAGTGAGGAGAAGTATAAATTATTACGAGTCGTATGTTTTGTCGTTACATTATTTTATTCACTTATACGTATGGATAACGGGTAAAGGGCTCCGTCGGTCATGAATGACCATGGGATTGCACCTAGTAAATTCCTCTCCGAGGCACGAGTCCGGCCAAAGTTGTTTTATGGAAGACCAGCAGTCGCCCATATATACCAGCCACCCTTGGCACCTGTGAAGTTGCAGCTCATTTCTACAGCTGAGTGAACTGGAGCAACGTGAAATAAAGTGTCTTGCACAAGATCACAACAGACAGTCCGGTCCTGGAATAGAACTCATTGCTTCATCATTGTGAACCCGACACTCTAACCACTGTGCCATGTGCCTTGAAGATATATATGTGTGTGTTTATATCTATCTATCTTCATATACACACATACATGTACATGTTTAGGGATGGGATGCATAAGCAAGTGGGACTAAGCGGTTGGTGAGTGATGGGTATGTGTCTGCGCAGAGCAGTGAGAGTTTACCTATATACAAGTATGTATATACATGGAGATTTCTATTCATGGTTATATGGATGAACAATTTTCAAACAGGCGTACTCTTAATATCAGTGTTCTCTTAAAGATTCAGAGTGACACTGAATGTGACAAAACTGGCCCTTTTGAACTGCTGGTACTACTAAAACGTGAAATGAAGTGTCTTGCTCAAGGACACAACGGAACGCCAGGCACCATCTTACGACGGTGAATCGAATAACTTAGTCAAAGCTATGTATGTATGTATGGCAGGCTGGTTGGATGAATGTATCTATGGATATATATATATGTATGTATCTATGTATCTATGTATGGATGTATGTATGTATGTATGTATGTATGTATGTATGTATGTATGTATGTATGTATGCATGTATGTATGTATCTATGTAATGCAGGGATGGACGTATAGATGTATGTATGAATGTATCTTTGGATGTATGTATGTATTCATGTATGTATGTATCTATGTAATGCATGTATGTATGTATGGATGTATGTACGGATGGATGGATGGATGAATGTATATATGGATGTATATATGTATGTATTCATGTATGTATGTATGTAATGCATGTATGTATGTATGTATGTATGTATGTATGTATGTATGGCTTGATGGCTGGATGGATGAATGTATGTATGTATGTATGTATGTAAGTGTCTATGTATCTATGTATGGATGTATGTATCTATGTATGCATGTATGTATGTATCTATCTATGTATGTATGCATGTATGTATGTATATATGCATGTATGTATGTATGTATCTATGAATGTATCTATGTTTGCATGTATGGATGTATGGGTGTATGCATGTATGTAAGTATGTATCTATGTAATGCATGGATGGATGTATGTATGAATGTATCTATGGATGTATGTATGTATTCATGTATGTGTGTATGTATGTATGTATGTAATGCATGGATGTATGTATGGATGGATGGATGGGTGGATGGATGGATGAAAGTATGTACGTATGTATGTATCTATGTATGCATTTATGGATGTATGTATGTATGTATGTATGTATGTATGTATGTATGTATGTATGTATGTATGTATGTATGTATGCATGTATGAATCTATGTATGTTTATATACAGTGGTGATTGTGTGGTAAGTAGTTTATTAACCCAAGATTATGCCCCTCCTTCCCTTAGCAGGAAGAGGAAGGCCTGTTTTTTTTCTGCGTGGTGGCCATATTGAAAGAAACAATACGGAAGACGCGGTTGAAAGGGATTATGACGGGTACCTTCGTATCTGGCCAGGGGCTGGTCAACTTTTTTAGTTATCACCTCAGCAGTAATATCAGGCTGTAGAAAATGGTGGAAGCTTCTGCAGAGAAAGCTGGGAGTAACTGGCACCAAGTGAGCGGAGCTACGGAAAGAGAGCAAAGGTTCTACTCTGGATGTAAAATGACGTTCCTTCGTGTTAAACATTGCTTTTAGCAATGTATTCAATTTTAATCTCATCTGCATGATAATCATTGTTAAATTTTAATCGTTGAAAGCTACTTCACCCCCTTTTATGTTTGTCTGTCTTTGTCTGTTCCCTCTATGTATTTGCCTTATGGCAAATATTATGAAATAAAGTAACTTGCTTACCAACCACATGGTTCTGGGTTCAGTCCTATTGTGTGGCAACTTAATTAAGTGTTTTCTACTATATCCTCAGGCCGAGCAAAGCCTTGTGAGTGGATTTGGTAGACGGAAACTGAAAGAAGCCCGTCTTATATATATATATATATATATATATATATATATATATATATATATATATATATATATATATATATATATGTATGTGTGTGTGTGTGTGTGCGTGTGCGTGCGTGTGTGTGTGTGTGTGTGCGTGTGTGTGTGTATGTATATGTTTGTGTGTCTGGTG
>NC_043009.1:48989105-49006605 GCF_006345805.1 Octopus sinensis | reverse complement strand
CCGGTAAGCATTTCGCCCGGTGGCTTAACGATTCTGCCAGCTCGCCGCCTTGCAAAGAGGAATATTAAAGATGCAAAGTAAGAAGTATCTGTCCAATTCTCTTGTAAATATTTGAGTTCTATGAGAATTAAATCTAGTGTGAAGAAAATAGCTCTCTCACTCTCTCTCTCTGTCTTTCTCCCTCTCTCTCCCTCTGATTCGAGCCGACATGCACACAATGCTAGTGTTTCTACAGTTTTCCAAGATATTTTAGTATCTGAGTGTCCAGTGCTGCTTACTTGAATACCTGTACGTCGCAGTCGTTTTCCAGTTGTCATTTTCAGTTGAGTGAAGTGGAGCAATGTAGAAAGAAATACCTTCCCGAAGGACACAATTGCTATCAAAACCAAATATCGAGACCATGATCCAATAATCGCCCGTACAACACGCTCACCACTAGGCCAAAGCGCGTTTACCCTCTCACACATACACACACATTCACACATATACACACTCACACAAAACATACGCATTTATGTATTAATATATGCATACAAAAATTGCAAAGTGTCAGGAAATTTATCAGTTTCTCGTCGTCTCTCTTTTTTTTCCTGTATATCTACATATCTACACAAATGCTATAAATTATGTAGAAATGTATTTATACATAATATCATATACACAAATTTATGTATATGCATACATACACACACAAACACGTACGCGTGCACTGACTCACTGACAGACATCACCCCCATACACACAGAGTTATTGTTCTTATTATTGCGGGTGCATATAGGACCATTCAAATATAAACAGACCGAGGTGAAGATAAAAATTCCAACATTTGTCCTTTCGTTGCACACTACCTGGACGCTTCCGTAAAGTACTTTTCTTCCAAGGGAGACAAATTCGGCAAAATACATAAAGAAATAAATAAAAATTGGAACTAAAAACAAAACAAAACAATAAGCAACATCAATATCCCTACTCATTTGGTAATATAAAGCATAAATAGAACCTACAAGTCGGCGACAAAGAAATTCATATTATAGAAATATAAATATTGACATAAATATTAATGATATTTAAATTTCGACATGTATTTTGCATATATATATTATTATTATTATTATTATTATTATTATTATTATTATTATTATTATTATTATTATTATTATTATTATCATTATTATTATTATTAATTATTATTATTATTATTATTATTATCATTGTTATTATTATTGTTGTTGTTGTTGTTGTCGTTGTTGTTATTATTATTATTATTATTATTATTATTATTATTATTATTATTATTATTATTATTATTATTATTATATCTTTATTAGATTACATTAAAGTACATTCTAAAAACAATTATTGCATAGTCTTTTAATAATGTACATATATATATTATGAAATATTTGTGTGTGTATATATATATATATATATATATATGAATGTACACATACACACACACATGCAAATACAGACTCAAATACATACATACATGCATACATACACACATATATATACATATACGCACACACACGCACACACGCACTTTCTCTCTCTTTCTCTCTCTCTCTCTCACACACACACATACACATTATTTGCTTATATGTTATGCTGTGCGAAATACAATTTAACATTAAACTGAAGAATTATTCAATGCTTCTTCTAAAGTACATATTTATTATATTTTTACACGAAGTAAATATCACCCCTCTTCGTACAATATATATATATATTTAAATATATATATATATATATATATATATATATATATATATATATATATAATATATATATTATATATATATACGTGTATGTGTTTGTAAATATATGTTACATGGGTGTATATATATATAAATGCATGTATGCATACATTCATTCACAAAAAAAAGCATTCATACAAAAACTGTGAATGTGTAAGTGCATATGTGCAAGTGCTTATGATCTGCATGCGTATGAATATACATTTTTAATATTTTACATTTATTTTCTAACTTAAATAATAGTGTTTTGTTTTAGAAACTTATTTAAAACATGATATATAGTCTATCTATCTATCTATCTATCTATCTATCTATCTATCTATCTATCTATCTATCTATCTATCTATCTATCTATCTATCTATCTATCTATCTATCCATCCATCCATCCCTCCATCTATTTATCTATCTATCTATCCATCCATCAGCCCTGTGTGGTCAATAAAGAAAGTTTTCTATCTTTCTGTCTGTCTAGCTAACTAGCTATCCAACTATTTGCCTGTCTATCTATCTATCTATCTATCTATCTATCTATCTATCTATCTATCTATCTATCTATCTATCTATCTATCTATCTATCTATCTATCTATCTATCTATCTATCTATCTATCTATCTATCTATCTATGCGTCTGTCTCTGTCTAGCTATCTGTCTGTCTATCTACGAGTTCTGATCGATCAGTATCCGAAATGTTGCCATAGTAACAAAGCTAAAGTACGCAAAGTGAAACCGCTACACACAGATTGATCTTGAACACTGCTCTATCTACGCACATAGTTTTAACGTCGTAGCACACTTCTGCTGTTTACAGCAGTGCTTTGAAAGAACATGTGTAGCGTATGATCGTCGCATTGACCATGACAGAGAAAGTTGTCACGGTGATACCTGCTCAGAGGCCTACGGAAAGTTGCAGAAAGTGTATGGAGATGAGTGTATGAGCCGCACACGAGTCGTTTAGACGTTTCCAAGGTGGCCGAAATTGTTGAACGTTCTGGGAGACCCGCCTCCTGCTAAAGTAAGAAAGTCATTGCAGATGTGCTTGCAGATATAATGGGAAATCGTCGAAATCCGTGAGTTATCAGAGGATTGCATATTAGTTGCCTCTCAGTTCAGTCCATTATCAATGAAGATTTGATTATGAGACGAATGTCTGTCAAGTTTACACCAAAACCGCTTTCAGTTGAGCAAAAATACACTCTGGTTTCAGTTGCACAAGACCTCCTTGATTGTGTCGAGAACGGTGAAAACATTTTGAAAACTTTGCGTAGACCTTTGAGCAGATACTGCCAACATTTTCGCCAAATTTGATGCACATTCTCTGCTTAACTTTCTCTGTCATGGTCAATGCGACGACCACACGCTACACACGCTCCTTCCAAGCACTGCTGTAAACAGTGGAAGTCATATATAACTTTAACACTCAGTGCACATGCACAGTAAGTTCAATGTCAATTTGTGCAAAGCAGCTTCACTCTGCGTGGTTTAACTTCGTTACTATGGCAGCAGTCCGGATACTTTTCGATCAGACCAACTATCTATTTATAAATATACATATATTTCTATCTATCTGTCTGTCTGTCTGGCTAGCTGGCTGGCTGGCTCCCTATCTATCTGTTTGTCTCTACCTGTCTATCTATCTATCTATCTATCTATCTATCTATCTATCTATCTATCTATCTATCTATCCATCTATCTATCTATCTGTCTGTCTGTCTGTCGGTCTGTCTGACTGTCTGTCTGTCTATCTATCTATCAATCTATCTATCTGTTTAGCCATGTATCAGCTAATGTATCTATATATCTCTCTTTTTGTCTATCAATCTTTGTATGTATGTACGTATGTACACCTGTATTTACTTATCTGTCTGTTTATCTATCAGCTATCTTCCCATCTGTTTCTGCATATATACATGTGTGCGTTGGTGTATCCGTGCGTTTGTGTTTGCTTGTGTGTATGTTGCTATGCATGTCTGTCTGTATGTATGTATGTATGTAGGTTTGTATGTATGTATAGAAACTTAAACAGACTACAACAAAGGCACGCTCACGATGGGGGATCTCACATAGAAATACACGGACACGAACAACATCCCACATTAACTCGCGCGCGCATATATTCATATTTATGTATTTATATTTATATGTCGACTGTGAATACTACAGAATCATACATTTAAAGACACACATATATAATCACGTGTGGGCCGAAGCCTGATTGTCAAGAACACCAGAAAACCTTTAGTTGATGGTCAATTGACATCCACGTTAAATTAAATCAACATAATTTACTAATGGTGCTTCTGTGGATAGGAAAGGGTGAGGGATAAAACGAGGCCAAATGCCAAGAATATGTCAGATTCCTGAGAAGAATACAGAAGTGGTTTTCGAAACAATTATTGCAAAATTCTTTGGACATTTTCCTGCAACAAGGAAGTTATTAAATCAAATTTGAACACAACAATGGAAAAGCCGAACATTTTGGCATCAACTGCAATTTGATTAAATTTGAATAATTCTGAGAATCAAAAGAAAGAATTGAATTTGTAAGTGACTAAATAATGGCCTTTCAACTTAATGGTCATTCATTAATTTGGGTTGCAGGAAACGATAAAGATATCGTGCATTGCTACACGGATCTACGTTTTACTTAATCAACGGTAAAAGGGCCAGTATGAAGTCTTCTCTTATGCTAGACAAAGCAGTTAAATCTCTATCAAATCATATACTAAAGTGATTAGAAAACAAACAAAGCAAAATAGAAAGATAAAATATAGTTCAGTTTACATACATACACACACAGCAACACACAATATATAGTTCAGTCTAAAGATGAAAAACTAAAAAAAAAACAGAAGATATTCGGAAGGTTGCGGCTGGGTTGTCATTTCTTTGATCATGGGTCGCACTCTCGCTCTCCCTTCAAACTGAGGAGATCAGATAAAAGAACATTTCAGACATTCCTGACATTCCAGACATTCCTGACATTCCAGACATTTCAGACATTCCTGACATTCCTGTTATTTGAACCGGTTGGTCGGCACCGTCTATGATCTTTTCGGCACATTCTTTGATCTCTGTCGGCACCGACTTTGATCTCAGACATTCCTGACATTTAAACCGGTTTGATCCGGTTTGAACCGGTTTGATCCAGTTTGGACCGGTTTGAACAAGTTTGAACCGGTTTAAACCGGCTTGATCCGGTTTGAACCGGTTTGAACCAGTTTGAACCGGTTTGAACCAGTTTGAACCGCTTTGAACAGGTTTGATCCGGTTTAAACCAGTTTGTCGGCACCGTCTTTGATCTTTGTCGGCACACTCATTGATCTCTGTCGGCACCGTCTTTGATCTCAGACATTCCATACATTCCTGACATTCCAGACATTCCTGACCTTACTGACATTCCAGACATCCCAGACATTCTAGACATTCCTCAGATTCCAGACATTACTGACATTCCTGATATTCCTGACATTCCTGACATTCCAGACATTCCTGACATTCCTGACATTCCAGACATTCCAGACATTCCTAACATTTGATCCGGTTTGTCGGCACCGTCTTTGATCTTTGTCGGCACAATATTTGATCTCAGTCGGCACCGTCTTTGATCTTTGTCGGCACAATCTTTGATCTCAGTCGGCATCGTCTTTGATCTCTGATATTCCTGACATTTTAGACATTCCTGACATTCTAGACATTCCAGACATTCCTGACATTCCTGACATTTGAACCGGTTGGTCGGCACTGTCTTTGATCTTTTCGGCACACTCTTTGATCTCTGTCGGCACCGTCTTTGATCTCAGACAATTGAACCGGTTTGATCCGGTTTGATCCGGTTTGGACCGGTTTGAACCAGTTTGAACCGGTTTGATCTGGTTTGATCCGGTTTGACCCAGTTTGTCGGCACCGTCTTTGATCACTGACATTCCAGACATTGCTGACATTCCAGACATTCCTGACATTCCAGACATTATAGACTTTCCTGACATTCCTGACATTCCTGACATTCCAGATATTTGAACCGGTTGGGCCGCACCGTATTTTATCTTTGTCGGCACACTCTTTGATCTCAGTCGGCACCGTCTTAGATCTCTGATATTCCTGACATTTGAACCGGTTTGATCATGTATGAACCGGTTTGGCGGCACCGTCTTTGAGCAAACCGGTTAAAATATCAGGAATGTCAAAGACGGTGCCGACATAGATCAAAGAGTGTGCCGAAAAGATCAAAGAAGGAATGTTGAACATTCCAGAGAGGGGGATTTGAGAGGTGAAGGAGAGGAAGGGGAGAAAGGATCGTTGAACATTCCAGAGAGGGGGATTCGAGAGGTGAAGGGGAGGAAGAGGCTGCAGGAATGTTGAACATTCCAGAGAGGGGGATTTGAGAGGTGAAGGAGAGAAAGGGGAGGAAGGATTGTTGAACATTCCAGAGAGGGGGGATTCGAGAGGTGAAGGGGAGGAAAGGGAGGAAGGAATGTTGAACATTCCAGAGAGTGGGATTGGAGAGGTGAAGGGGAGGAAGGGGAGGAAGGAATGTTGAACATTCCAGAGAGGGGGATTTGAGAGGTGAAGGGAAGGAAGGGGAGAAAGAAATGTTGAACATTCCACAGAGGGGGATTTGAGAGGTGAAGGGGAGGAAGGGGAGGAAGGATCGTTGAACATTCCAGAGAGGGGGATTTGAGAAATGAAGGGGAGGAAGGGGAGGGAGGAAAGTTGAACATTCCAGAGAGGGGGATTTGAGAGGTGAAGGGGAGGAAGGGGAGGAAGGAATGTTGAACATTCCAGAGAGGGGGATTTGAGAGCTGAAGGGGAGGAAGGGGAGGAAAGATCTTTGAACATTCCAGAGAGGGGGATTTGAGAAATGAAGGAGAGGAAGGGGAGGGAGGAATGTTGAACATTCCAGAGAGGGCGATTTGAGAGGTGAAGGGGAGGAAGGAGAGGAAGGTTCGTTGAACATTCCAGAGAGGGGGATTTGAGAGGTGAAGGGGAGGAAGGAGAGGAAGGATCGTTGAACACTCCAGAGAGGGGGATTCGAGAGGTGAAGGGGAGGAAGAGGCTGAAGGAATGTTGAACATTCCAGAGAGGGGGATTTGAGAGGTGAAGGAGAGGAAGGGGAGGAAGGATTGTTGAACATTCCAGAGAGGGGGATTCGAGAGGTGAAGGAGAGGAAGGGGAGGAAGGAATGTTGAACATTCCAGAGCGGGGGATTTGAGAGGTGAAGGGGAGGAAGAGGAGGAAGGAATGTTGAACATTCCAGAGAGGGGGATTTGAGAGCTGAAAGGGAGGAAGGGGAGGAAAGATCTTTGAACATTCCAGAGAGGGGGATTTGAGAAATGAAGGGGAGGAAGTGGAGGCAGGAATGTTGAACATTCCAGAGAGAGGGCTTTGAGATGTGAAGGGGAGGAAGGAGAGGAAGGTTCGTTGAACATTCCAAAGAGTGTGATTTGAGAGATGAAGGGGAGGAAGGGATGGAAGGATCGTTGAACATTCCAGAGAGGGGGATTTGAGAGGTGAAGGTGAGGAAGAAGTGTTGAGCATTCCAGAAAGGGGGATTTGAGAAATGAAGGGGAGGAAGGGGAGGGAGGAAAGTTGAACATTCCAGAGAGTGGGATTTGAGAAATGAAGGGGAGGAAGGGGAAGGAGAAATGTTGAACATTCCAGAGAGGGGGATTTGAGAGGTGAAGGGGAGGAAGGGGAGAAAGGAATGTTGAACATTCCAGAGAGGGGGATTTGAGATATGAAGGGGAGGAAGGGGAGGGAGGAAAGTTGAACATTCCAGAAAGGGGGATTTGAGAGGTGAAGGGGAGGAAGGGGAGAAAGGAATGTTGAACATTCCAGAGAAGGGAATTGAGATATGAAGGGGAGGAAGGGGAGGGAGGAAAGTTGAACATTCCTGAGAGGGGGATTTGAGAGGTGAAGGGGAGGAAGGGGAGGAAGGAATGTTGAACATTCCAGAGAGGGGGATTTGAGATCTGAAGGGGGAGAAGGGGGGAAAGATATTTGAACATTCCAGAGAGGGGGATTTGAGAAATTAAGGGGAGGAAGGGGAGGGTGGAATGTTGAACATTCCAGAGAGGGGGATTGGAGAGGTGAAGGGGAGGAAGGGGAGGGAGGAATGTTGAACATTCAAGAGAGTGGGATTTGAGAGGTGAAGGGGAGGAAGGGGAGGAAGGAATGTTGAACATTCCAGAGAGGGGGATTGGAGAGGTGAACAGGAGAAGGGGAGGAAGGAATGTTGAACATTCCAGAGAGGGTGATTTGAGAGCTAAAGAGGAGGAAGGGGAGGAAAGATCTTTGAACATTCCAGAGAGGGGGATTTGAGAAATGAAGGCGAGGAAGGGGAGGGAAGAATGTTGAACATTCCAGAGAGGGGGATTTGAGAGGTGAAGGGGAGGAAGGGGAGAAAGGAATGTTGAACATTCCAGAGAGGGGGATTGGAGAGGTGAAGGAGAGGAAGGGGAGAAAGGATCGTTGAACATTCCAGAGAGGGGGACTTGAGAGGTGAAGGGAAGGAAGTGGAGGAAAAATGTTGAACATTCCAGAGAGGGGGATTTGAGAAATGAAGGGGATTAAGGGGAGGGAGGAATGTTGAACATTCCAGAGAGGGTGATTTGAGAGGTGAAGGGGAGGAAGGGGAGGAATGTTGAACATTCCAGAGAGGGGGATTTGAGAGCTGAAGGGGAGGAAGGGGAGGAAATAACTTTGAACATTCCAGAGAGGGGGATTTGAGAAATGAAGGGGAGGAAGGGGAGGGAGGAAGGGGAGGGAGGAATGTTGAACATTCCAGAGAGGGGGATTGGAGAGGTGAAGGGGAGGAAGGGGAGGAAGGATCGTTGAACATTCCAGAGAGGGGGATTTGAGAGGTGAAGTGGAGGAAGGGGAGGAAGGATCGTTGAACATTCCAGAGAGGGGGATTTGAGAAATGAAGGGGAGGAAGGGGAGGGAGGATCGTTGAATATTCCAGAGAGGGGGATTTGAGAGGTGAAGGGGAGGAAGGAGAGGAAGGATCGTTGAACATTCCAGAGAGGGGGATTCAAGAGATGAAGGGGAGGAGAGGCTGAAGGAATGTTGAACATTCCAGAGAGGGGGATTTGAGAGGTGAAGGGGAGGAAAGGGAGGAAGGAATGTTGAACATTCCAGAGAGGGGGATTGGAGAGGTGAAGGGGAGGAAGGGGAGGAAGGGGAGGAAGGAATGTTGAACATTCCAGAGCGGGGGATTTGAGAGGTGAAGGGGAGGTAGGGGAGGGAAGAAAGTTGAACATTCCAGAGAGGGGGGATTTGAGAGGGGAAGGGGAGGAAAAGGAGGAAGGAATGTTGAACATTCCACAGAGGGGGATTTGAGAGCTGAAAGCGAGGAAGGGGAGGAAAGATCTTTGAACATTCCAGAGAGAGGGATTTGAGAGATGAAGGGGAGGAAGTGGAGGCAGGAATGTTGAACATTCCAGATAGGGGGCTTTGAGATGTGAAGGGGAGGAAGGAGAGGAAGGTTCGTTGAACATTCCAGAGAGTGTGATTTGAGAGATGAAGGGGAGGAAGGGATGGAAGGATCGTTGAACATTCCAGAGAGGGGGATTTGAGAGGTGAAGGTGAGGAAGAAGTGTTGAACATTCCAGAAAGGGGGATTTGAGAAATGAAGGGGAGGGAGGAAAGTTGAACATTCCAGAGAGTGGGATTTCAGAAATGAAGGGGAGGAAGGGGAAGGAGAAATGTTGAACATTCCATAGAGGGGGATTTGAGAGGTGAAGGGGAGGAAGGGGAGGAAGGAATGTTGAACATTCCAGAGAGGGGGATTGGAGAGGTGAAGGGGAGGAAGGGGAGAAAGGAATGTTGAACATTCCAGAGAGGGGGATTTGAGAAATGAAGGGGAGGAAGGGGAGGGAGGAAAGTTGAACATTCCAGAGAGGGGGATTTGAGAGGTGAAGGGGAGGAAGGGGAGGAAGGAATGTTGAACATTCCAGAGAGGGGGATTTGAGATCTGAAGGGGGAGAAGGGGGGGGAAGATATTTGAACATTCCAGAGAGGTGGATTTGAGAAATTAAGGGGAGGAAGGGGAGGGAGGAATGTTGAACATTCCAGAGAGGGGGATTGAGAGGTGAAGGGGAGGAAGGATCGTTGAACATTCCAGAGAGGGGGATTTGAAAGGTAAAGGGTAGGAAGGGGAGGAAAGATCTTTGAACATTCCAGAGAGGGGGATTTGAAAGGTGAAGGGGAGGAAGGGGAGGAAGGAATATTGAACATTCCAGAGAGGGGGATTGGAGAGGTGAAGGGGAGGAAGGGGAGGGAGGAATGTTGAACATTCCAGAGAGTGGGATTTGAGAGGTGAAGGGGAGGAAGGGGAGAAAGGAATGTTGAACATTCCAGAGAGGGGGATTGGAGAGGTGAAGGGGAGGAAGGGGAGAAAGGATCGTTGTACATTCCAGAGAGGGGGATTTGAGAGGTGAAGGGAAGGAAGGGGAGGAAAAATGTTGAACATTCCAGAGAGGGGGATTTGAGAGCTGAAGAGGAGGAAGGGGAGGAAAGATCTTTGAACATTCCAGAGAGGGGGATTTGAGAAATGAAGGGGAGGAAGAGGAGGGAGGAATGTTGAACATTCCAGAGAGGGGGATTTGAGAGGTGAAAGGGAGGAAGGGGAGAAAGGAATGTTGAACATTCCAGAGAGGAGGATTGGAGAGGTGAAGTGGAGGAAGGGGAGAAAGGATCGTTGAACATTCCAGAGAGGGGGATTTGAGAGGTGAAGGGAAGGAAGGGGAGGAAAAATGTTGAACATTCCAGAGAGGGGGATTTGAGAGGTGAAGGGGAGGAAGGGGAGGAAGGAACGTTGAACATTCCAGAGAGGGGGATTTTAGAAATGAAGGGGAGGAAGGGGAGGGAGGAAAGTTGAACATTCCAGAGAGGGGGATTTGAGAGGTGAAGGGGAGGAAGGAGAGGAAGGAATGTTGAACATTCCAGAGAGGGGGATTTGAGAAATGAAGGGGAGGAAATATCTTTGAACATTCCAGAGAGGGGGATTTTAGAAATGAAGGGGATGAAGTGGAGGGAGGAATGTTGAACATTCCAGAGAGGGGGATTGGAGAGGTGAAGGGGAGGAAGGGGAGGAAGGAATGTTGAACATTCCAGAGAGGGGGATTTGAGAGGTGAAGGGGAGGAAGGGGAGGAAGGATCGTTGAACATTCCAGAGAGGGTGATTTGAGAGGTGAAGTGGAGGAAGGGGAGGAAGGATCATTGAACATTCCAGAGAGGGGGATTTGAGAAATGAAGGGGAGGAAGGGGAGGGAGGAAAGTTGAACATTCCAGAGAGGGGGATTTGCAAGGTGAAGGGGAGGAAGGGGAGGAAGGAATGTTGAACATTCCAGAGAGGGGTATTTGAGAGCTGAAGGGGAGGAAGGGGAGGAAATATCTTTGAAGGGATGGAAGGATCGTTGAACATTCCAGAGAGGGGGATTTGAGAGGTGAAGGTGAGGAAGAAATGTTGAACATTCCAGAGAGGGGGATTTGAGAGGTGAAGGGGAGGAAGGAATGTTGAACATTCCAGAGAGGGGGATTTGAGAGCTGAAGGGAAGGAAGGGGAGGAAAGACCTTTGAACATTCCAGAGAGGGGGATTTGGGAAATGAAGGGGAGGAAGGGGAGGGAGGAATGTTGAACATTCCAGAGAGTGGGATTTGAGAGGTGAAGGGGAGGAAGGGGAGGAAAGATCTTTGAACATTCCAGAGAGGGGGATTTGAGAAATGAAGGGGAGGAAGGGGAGAAAGGAATGTTGAGCATTCCAGAGAGGGGGATTTGAGAAATGAAGGGGAGTAAGGGGAGGGAGGAAAGTTGAACATTCCAGAGAGGGGGATTTGAGAGGTGAAGGGGAGGAAGGGGAGGAAAGTTGATTATTCCAGAGAGGGGGATTTGAGAGGTGAAGGGGAGGAAGGGGAGGAAAGTTGAACATTCCAGAGAGGGGGATTTGAGAGGTGAAGGGGAGGAAGGGGAGGAAGGAAAGTTGAACATTCCAGAGAGGGGGATTTGAGAGGTGAAGCGTAGGAATGGGAGGAAAGATCATTGAACATTCCAGAGAGGGGGATTTGAGAAATGAAGGGGAGGATGGGGAAGGAGAAACGTTGAACATTCTAGAGAGGGGGATTTGAGAAATGAAGGGGAGGAAGGGGAGGGAGGAATGTTGAACATTCCAGAGAGGGGGATTTGAGAGGTGAAAGGGAGGAAGGGGAGAAAGGAATGTTGAACATTCCAGAGAGGAGGATTGGAGAGGTGAAGGAGAGGAAGGGGAGAAAGGATCGTTGAACATTCCAGAGAGGGGGATTTGAGAGGTGAAGTGAAGGAAGGGGAGGAAAAATGTTGAACATTCCAGAGAGGGTGATTTGAGAGGTGAATGTGAGGAAGGGGAGGAAGGAACGTTCAACATTCCAGAGAGGGGGATTTGAGAAATGAGGGGAGGAAGGGGAGGAGGAAAGTTGAACATTCCAGAGAGGGGATTTGAGAGGTGAAGGGGAGGAAGGGCAGGAAGGAATGTTGAACATTCCAGAGAGGGGGATTTGAGAGCTGAAGGGGAGGAAGGGAGGAAAGATCTTTGAACATTCCAGAGAGGAAGGGGAGAAGGGGAGGAAGGATCGTTGAACATTCCAGAGAGGGGGATTTGAGAAATGAAGGGGAGGAAGGTGAGGAGGAAAGTTGAACATTCCAGAGAGGGGCATTTGAGAGCTGAAGGGGAGGAAGGGGAGGAAATATCTTTGAACATTCCAGAGAGGGGGATTTGAGATATGAAGGGGAGGAAGGGGAGGGAGGAATGTTGAACATTCCAGAGAGGGGGATTGGAGAGTGAAGGGTAGGAAGGGGAGGAGGAATGTTGAACATTCCAGAGAAGGGGATTTGAGAGGTGAAGGGAAGGAAGGGGAGGAAAAATGTTGAACATTCCAGAGAGGGGATTTGAGAGGTGAAGTGGAGGAAGGGGTGGAAGGATCGTTGAACATTCCAGAGAGGGGGATTTGAGAAATGAAGGGGAGGAAGGGGAGGGAGGAAAGTTGAACATTCCAGAGAGGGGGATTTGCGAGGTGAAGGGGAGGAAGGGGAGGAAGGAATGTTGAACATTCCAGAGAGGTGTATTTGAGAGCTGAAGGGGAGGAAGGGGAGGAAATATCTTTGAACATTCCAGAGAGGGGGATTTGAGATATGAAGGGGAGGAAGGGGAGGGAGGAATGTTGAACATTCCAGAGAGGGGGATTGGAGAGGTGAAGGGTAGGAAGGGGAGGAGGAATGTTGAACATTCCAGAGAGGGGATTTGAGAGGTGAGGGAAGGAAGGGGAGGAAAAATGTTGAACATTCCAGAGAGGGGGATTTGAGAGGTGAAGTGGAGGAAGGGGTGGAAGGATCGTTGAACATTCCAGAGAGGGGGATTTGAGAAATGAAGGGGAGGAAGGGGAGGGAGGAAAGTTGAACATTCCAGAGAGGGGGATTTGCGAGGTGAAGGGGAGGAAGGGGAGGAAGGAATGTTGAACATCCAGAGAGGTGTATTTGAGAGCTGAAGGGGGGGAAGGGGAGGAAATATCTTTGAACATTCCAGAGAGGGTGATTTGAGAGATGAAGTGGAAGAAGGGATGGAAGGATCGTTGAACATACCAGAGAGGGGGATTTGAGAGGTGAAGGTGAGGAAGAAATGTTGAACATTCCAGAGAGGGGGATGTGAGAGGTGAAGGGTAGGAAGGGGAGGGAGGAAAGTTGAACATTCCAGAGAGGGGGATTTGAGAGGTGAAGCGTTGAACATTCCAGAGAGGGGGATTTGAGAAATGAAGGGGAGGATGGGGAAGGAGAAATGTTGAACATTCCAGAGAGGGGGATTTGAGAGGTGAAGGGGAGGAAGGGGAGGAGGTATGTTGAACATTCCAGAGAGGGGGATTGGAGAGGTGAAGGGGAGGAAGGGGAGAAAGGAATATTGAGCATTCCAGAGAGGGGGATTTGAGAAATGAAGGCGAGTAAGGGGAGGGAGGAAAGTTGAACATTCCAGAGAGGGGGATTTGAGAGGTGAAGGGGAGGAAGGGGAGGAAGGGGAAGAAGGGGGAAGAAGGGGAGGAAGGGGAAGAAGGGGGATATCAGATCTAAAGGGTAGGAAGGGGGATATCAGATCTAAAGGGTAGGAAGGGGGGGAAAGATCTTTGAACATTCCAGAGAGGGGGATTTGAGAAATGAAGGTGAGGAAGGGGAGGGAGGAATGTTGAACATTCCAGAGAGGGGGATTTGTGAGGTGAAGGGGAGGAAGGAGAGGAAGGATCGTTGAACATTCCAGAGATTGGGATTTGAGAGATGAAGGGGAGGAAGTGATGGAAAGATCGTTGAACATTCCAGAGAGGGGGATTTGAGAGGTGAAGGGGAGGAAGGGGAGGAAGGATCGTTGAACATTCCAGAGAGGGGGATTTGAGAGGTGAAGGGGAGGAAGATTCGTTGAACATTCCAGAGTGGGGGATTTGAGAGGGGAATCCGTTTTGAACCGGTTTGATTCGGTTTGAACCGGTTTGTCGCCACCGTCTTTGATCATTATCGGCACACTCTTTGATCTCTGTCGTCACTGTCTTTGATCTCTGACATTCCTGACATTTTAGACATTCCTGTCATTCCAGACATTCCTGACATTCCTGACATTCCAGACATTTGAACCGGTTAATCGCCACCGTCAGTGATCTTTTCCGCACACTCTTTGATCTCTGTCGGCACCCTCTTTGATCTCCGACATTCCTGACATTTTAACCGGTTTGTTCCGTTGTGGACCGGTTTGAACAGGTTTGAACCAGTTCGAACCGGTTTGATCCGGTTTGAACCATTTTGAACCAGTTCGAAAGAGTTTGATCTGGCTTGGACCGGTTTGAACCAGTTTGAACCGGTTTGAACCGGTTTGATTCGGTTTGAACCGGTTTGTCGGCACCGTCTTTGATCTTTGTCAGCACACTCTTTGAGATCTCTCCGCACTGTCTTTGATCTCTGACATTCCTGACATTTTACACAATCTTGACATTCCAGACATTCCTGACATTCCAGACATTTGATCCGGTTAATCGGCACCGACTTTGATCTTTTCGGCACACTCTTTGATCTCTGTCGGCACCGTCTTTGATCTCTGACATTCCTGACATCTTAGCCGATTTGATCCGGTTCGAACCGGTTTGATCCGGTTTGAACCGGTTTGTCGGCACCGTCTTTGATCTATGTCGGCACACTCTTTTATCTCTGTTGGCACCGTCTTAGACATTCCTGACATTTGAACCGGTTTGATCCGGTTTGATCCGCTTTGGACTTGTTTGAACCAGTTTGAACCGGTTTGATCTGGTTTGATGTTGTCTGAACCGGTTTGATCTTGTTTGAACCGGTTTGAACCGGTTTGTCGGCACCGTCTTTGATCTTTGTCGGCACACACTTTGATCTCTTTCGGCAACGTCTGTGATCTCAGACATTCCTGACATTTGAACCGGTTTGATCCGGTTTGAACATTCCTGACATTTTAGACATTTCTGACATTCCAGACATTCCAGACATTCCAGACATTCCTGACATTCCAGACAATTGAACCGGTTAATCTTTTCGGCACACTCTTTGATCTCTGTTGGCACCGTCTATGATCTCAGACATTCCTGATATTTTAACCGGTTTGATCCGGTTTCAACCGGTTTTTCGGCACCGTCTTTGATATTTGTCGGCACCGTCTTTGATCTCTGATATTCCTGACATTCCAGACATTCCTGACATCCCTGACATTCCAGACATTCCAGACAATTCTGACATTACTGACATTTGAACTGGTTGGTCGGCGCCGGCTTTGATCTTTGTCGGCACACTCTTTGATCTCTGTCGGCACCGTCTATGATCTCTGACATTCCTGACATTTGAACCGGTTTGATCCGGTTTGAACTGGTTTGTCGGCACCGTCTTTGATATTTGTCGGCACCGTCTTTGATCTTTGTCGGCACCGTCTTTGATCTCTGACATTCCTGACATTCCAGACATTCCTGACATTCCAGACATTCCAGACATTCCTGATATTCCTGACATTTTAACCGGTTGGTCGGCACCGTCTTTGATCTTTGTCGGCACAATCATTGATCTCAGTCGGCATCGTCTTTGATCTCTGACATTCCTGACATTTGAACCGGTTTGATCCGGTTTGAACCGGTTTGAACCAGTTTGAAACGGTTTGATCCAGTTTGAACTGGTTCGAACCGGTTTGAACCAGTTTGAAACAGTTTGAACCGGTTTGTCGGCACCGTCTTTTATCTTTGTCGGCACACTCTTTGATCTCTGTCGGCACCGTCTTTGATCTCAGACATTCCTGACATTTGAACCGGTTTGATCCGGTTTGATCCGATTTGGACCGGTTTGAACCAGTTTGAACAGGTTTGAACCGGTTTGATCCGGTTTGATCCGGCTTGAACCGGTTTGAACCAGTTTGAACCGGTTTGAACCGGTTTGATTCGGTTTGAACCTGTTTGTCGGCACCGTCTTTGATGTTTGTTGGCACATTCTTTGATCTCTGTAGGCACCGTCTTTGATCTCAGACATTCTTGACATTTGAACTGGTTTGAACCGGTTTGTCGGCACCGTCTTTGATCTTTGTCGGCACACTCTTTGATCTCTGTTGGCACCGTCTTTGATCTCAGACATTCCTGACATTTGAACCGGTTTGATCCGGTTTGAACCGGTTTGATCCAGTTTGATCCGGTTTGAACCGGTTTGAACCGGTTTGATTCGCTTTGAACCGGTTTGTCGGCACCGTCTTTGATCTCTGACATGCCAGACATTGCTGACATTCCAGATATTCCTGACATTCCAGACATTCCTGACATTTGAACCAGTTTGAACTGGTTTGAACAATAACAAAAACACCTACTACTACTGCTACTACTACTTCTACTATTAGTACTACTGCTGCTGCTGCTGCCACTTCTGCTGCTACCACTGCTGCTACTGCAGTTGCTGATGCTGCCGTCTCTATTTCTGCTGATGCTGGCGCTGCTGCTGCTATTACTACTAATACTACTACTATTACTAGTAATACTGCTGCTGCCACTGTTGCTACTGTTGTTGCTGATACTGCCGCTGCTGTTTCTACTGCTGCTACTACTACTACTACTACTACTACTACTACTACTTCTACTACTACCACCACCACCACTACCACAACTACTATATATCTTATATTTCTAAATGGGATTCAGAGACTTTGGCCAGTCCTTCTGCTTTCTAAATTCTCTTTTCACCTCTTAGTTGTTTTGTTTGTTTGTTTTTTGTTGCTAAAGGAAACGTACATGTTGATTATCTCAAGGTATTTTCAAAGAAAAAGAAAGAGCAGAGCTATCGGTCCTTAAACATAATCTGAGTAACGGGTAGAGGAAAACGATGAGTAAATAAGACCCAGCTTATTCTGAAACCGTAGGTCTTATCTGTAATAACATGCATTTAGTTACCCGAGAATAAGAATTCAAATAAAGTAGTTCCGAAAGGGGCTTTAATGCGTTCTCAGAGTATATGGAAAATAGGAGGAAATGCTAATAAGATATCTATACTAAAGTCGTGAAGCATACGTAATAAGAGTCTAATCAGATATGAGATAATAATAATTTAAGTAAATAACTCTGAAAATGGCTTTTGTGCGTTCCCAGAAAATATTACCCTCAGCAGCGCTAGTGTTGTTATATTCGTGAATAAATCACTAACCGAAATAAGTGGATCTATTGTTTAAGAAAATACTATTTACTTGTTTAAGA
>NC_043009.1:48969105-48984105 GCF_006345805.1 Octopus sinensis | reverse complement strand
TGTGCGCGCAACGTGGAGGGATGAAGAGAAAAATAGAGAACTCATTTAGTAAAAAAGATTACAGCTTGAATAGGAAAGGAATCGTTTTAAATTGACCTTACTGGAGACATTTTTATTATTCTCTGTCATTAATGGCAATTTTGTTTGGCATTAATTGTTGAAACATAGAAAGAAAAAAAATTGACAGACCTATCAATATGTTAGAATTATAGTGAATAGTTATCTTAAAGAAATAATAAAAAACGATAACAATGATATGTTATACGATTCCTGGCAAATATTTGTACGAAACACTCGTTGTATAATGCATTACCAAATTTGTTAAGCTACTCAGGAATATGATTCTATATTCTTGTCGCGAATATGGCCGTGATAGCGCTGTTGGTGATATTGTCATCTTCTTTGTAGTATTTCTGTGAATATAGCTGTGATGACATTGTTCTTGTCAGCGTATTCCCTGTAGAAATATTACATAGTAATGGCATTATGTTGAATCTGAGGTAGACTATTCTACAATTTCTTGTTGAACAATCGGCACAAATGATCTGCTTATTGTTATCAAATGAATGTGCTGCGCATTACTTCGCTTCCTCCATCATGTCAATATTACCTGTAAAGGTGTACGGTATGCCACAGATCAGGTGTCGAAGTGGACATAAAGTAAACTGAAATGAAGTGTTTTGCTAAAGAACACAACGCACCTCCCTGTTCGCCGATCGAACCCACAATATCGCAATCGCGAGTGCAAAATCATAACCACTAGGCCATGCACCATCACAGTAATACACTTTTACTCCTCTTACTCATTTACTTGCTTCAGTCATTTGACTGTGGCCATGCTGGAGCACCGCGTTTTTAGTCGAGCTAATCGACCCAAGGATTTATTCTTTGTAAGCCTAGTACTTCTTCTATCGGTCTCTTTTGCCGAACTGCTAGGTTACGGGGACGCTAAGACAGACATACAAACATACACACACACACACACACACACACACACACACACACACATATATATATATATATATATGTATATATATATATATATATATATATATATATATACGACGGGCTTCTTTCAGTTTCGTCTACCAAATTCACTCACAAGACTTTGATTGGCCCGAAGCTATAAATGGATAAATAAGCATCCTTAAAGTGAAAGAAAGCGTTTGTAGATAAACAAAGGTATCAACAAATAGAAGAGAGGGGGTGGGAACATCACCTTTCAAGTAACTCAGAATAGTTAAAGGTAAGCTTACCAACGTTTAATGCAGTTTAAATATGGAGATTAAGATTGTTTGGTATTAGATATTTGTCGCGTAGTGATCCTAGTCAATTTAATCACCGTGACAGGTAGACTGTCAAAATAAATAGAGAAAATTCTTTTACTTTTAGAAAAAGATTTAAAAGGTATGGAAGACCCTACATACAAAAGAAACTATGTCCACTTAGATCCATTTATGCGGGAGCTCTGGACAAAATGTTTAGTGCATGATCATCCTTGGCATATAAGTAACGTGTGTGTAAAGTGTGGTGAAAATCGGTTGAGAATTGTGGAAATGTATGCATTAGTCATTATACACAGACATACTGTGACTTAAATATACTAAATTACAGTGTACATAACAGCCATAACAGCGTCAGAATAACTGTCTTTCCGGTAGTAATATACTGAGTATAAGTATAGTAATGAGCACACTCTCAGAGACCGTCATGTCTGTAAAATTATAGTTGAAATTTAACATTTCGCTTACGCATAGTGATATTGATAACCTCATGTTCCGACGAAGCGATAAGGTGATACACACGCACTCAACTATGGGCGCATTGCATCTTATAGCAGAAACAGCTGTAAGTTAATGAAGTTCATTACCCAATCCTTTTGTCCTTTATATAATCGCAACATAATCGATATAGCTGCAATGACATTGTTAGTAATACTTTCTGCTCGGTAGTGTTTTTGTTTATATAGCAGTGATGACACCGTTGATACCATCTTATTCCCTGGTGTTTTTGAGGATATTGCCCGGATAAAGATTGACTCTACTATCTTCTCTTTGATATTGGCTCTGTTGGCTATCATTATATTCTCTGTAGTATTACCGTGTGCATAACAGTAATAAGACCGTCGTGATAAATGTTTCTCTCTAGTACAGTGAGATCTCGCAGTAAGAGTTTAATTCGTTCCATGACCGAGCTCATGCTAGGATTTACTCGTTTTACAAATAAATTTTCCCTATTGAAATTAACTAAAATATATAGCGTAGTGGTTAAGAGCGCGGGCTACTAACCTCAAAATTCCGCGTCCGATTCCAGGCAGTGACCTGAATAATAATAACAATAACAATAACAACATCGAAAAATACCTTAGGAATCAGAACCCAGGTTCGAAATTTCCCCAAGACACCTGATGAAGGCTGAAAGGTATATCAGCCGTAATGTTGTGTTAACAACAAACAAGATGAGAACAAAATCCGTCAATTGTAAATAATGTAAATAATGTAAAATATAATTAATATTTTTATGAATTTTAAAATACTTCTGAACACATCATAATACCAGAGAGAAAACAGTAGCACCAACTTTTTCATCAGGACTGCACCGCTATAGTACAACTTTACTGTTGAAAGTTTCAAACAAATACGATAATCCCGTTGGGAATAAGAGAAGCTGTGATGTGGTGCAAGGTTCTTTTCATACACTGATTTGGTTGTGATCTGCTTCCGTAGTGAAGTGAATATGAAAGAGGGAGGAGAGAGAAAGAGGGAGAGGTTGGGGATGGAGATAGGGAATGTAATACATATTTCATCTGCTATAGTGTTACACTTAAGATAGTAACAGATCAAGTAATTTATGTGGCACTCTTCATCTTTGACTGATATCCAGACATCTGCTTATACTGAATAAATGAATAAATGGCTGGGTTCTATCCTCTGATTTCCTCTCTATTCTACTGTCCTTTGGTCTACTCTGTAATCTGCTGTCCTCTATCGAGTTGAACACATTATACTGGACCTGTCATAAACAGCTTTAGTTGGCCAGTTTATTGTTGACGTCAGATGTTTATTCAAAGAAAAATTTCGGACAGATTTTTAATGGTCTTCAGTCAATTAGAAAAGTTCAGTTGTTCTTTATCGAGACGCTGTTGTTATCTTCGTGTTCCCTTACTTTTATAAGCATTCAAATTCACCATGTTGACTCAATTTTTGCTGGAAACTATCTAAATCTCGTAAAAATCAAAACCTATCGCACTACGAAAGGAATGCTAATTGAATAACGTATTCGCAGATTTGGGCGCAGGCGTAGCTGTGTGATAAGAAGCTTGCTTCCCAACAACAAGGTCCCGGGGTTCAGTCCTACTACGTTGCGGCTTGGACAAGTGTCTCCTACAATAACTTCGGGCCGAGCATGACAAAGCTTGAAGATTCATGATTTTAATTACGAACATGCGGCAGAGTTTACTTGTTACCGTCCGTTGGATTATCTAGTGTTTCCTCTGCTATTCTTCTGTTTTACTGAGATTGTACTTGAGGGCCTATTTAACCCTTTGGCATGGGAACTGGTTCACGTGACATTAAGACATCTCCATAATCCGTTGGATCTCTGTGACACATACAAGCCCCCTTCCAGTCCTATCTATTTTTGCTTCAAGAATATTGTCTGCACTTTTAACTGGGGAGTGGGGGAGTTTGACATGTGCTATCACCACAGCCCGAGACAGGCATGGGAACAGACGTGACTAAGGAGTAACCCCATAATTCCTCCTAATTTCTAGACTTCCTAATTGGATCCTCCTCAACACCAGATGCAGCCTAATATGTTTCACCATTGGTATGAAGTTTTTCACAGTTCACCATAAATAATGAAATTTCCAACAATGTTACAAAATCTTTCTCCAGTTGACACCTTTGTTTAACAGTTTAGTCCCCAACTGTAGATCGATCTTTAACTTTTTTTTTCGTCACAAACGTAGCCTACATCCCCTTTCGATTTTATCTAGAAGATTTGTTTTTAAATGTTTTGAAGATTTCATATCTTCTTTTGTGGAAGTTTTTCTCATAATCTAATTAGTAATTTCTCATCACTAAAAGCTGGAATAGCATCATATTTTAAATATTTACTTAAGTATTTGCAATTGTTTTATTTTTCATTTTTGTACGACGCTAACCGTAACATTATTTACACACACAAAAAAAAAATTAATGAAAGACCAATGTAAAATAACGTCCTAGTTTCAAATGAATATTGTCTGGCGTAAATTGAGAAACATTTCTTTTATGCTGATTTAAATGTAAATAATTACACGGTGTAATCAAGTTAATTATGGAGCAGACCTTAAGTATCGACACGCAGAGAAAGCGAAAGCATTTTTATTTATTTCTAAATATTTTTGTCAACTTCCAAATAATTGATTTTAGGAACAAGGGATGCAATATTGGGGGAAGGAGGTGGGTCGATACCATCACACCCTGTATTTAAGAGCACCACTCAAGCACCAGGATCGATTGTATTGACTAGCCTCATCTTCTCAATATTGTTGCCCTTGTGCCTAAATCAAAATCCATTATCCGGAAATTGACAGAAATATAAAGAAATTAAGAAATGATTATAATACTTTAATTGTTCGATATTTTCCTACTTTTATATTTATTGACGTTTAGTAGACATAGAAAACGATATTAATTCCTTAGAAAACGATATTAATTCCTGTAATAGCATATTCTATTAAACCATCATGTATATTCTACCATATATAATAGTATATTCTATTATAATAAAGTGAAGTATATTATATTATATTATTATGTAATAGTTCATACTATTAAAATAACTAAAACATATTCTTCATGAATGATATTTAATTGTGTATTCTATTAAAACAATATGAAATATATTGTATTATAATAATATGTAACAATATATTCTTTAAAAATAAATCAAGTTAATTCCTATAAACGCATTAATCTTAATAGAACCAATTGATTCCTACTCCACTGTATTATATATATATATATATATATATATATATATATATAGAGTTTTAGCTTTTCAGTAGAAATTCAATGATGTCATCATGTTTAATATTTATTCATTATCAAGATGAAATTTGAATTCACGATTAAAAGGATTTAGAAGTTTATGTTTATCAGACTTATAATTAAAGAGCTCCCGAAAGTATTCAAAAGAGAAAGTTTTTAAAGAACGGAAGTCACCACGAGTAAAAGTAAAAAAAATAAAATGAAATAAATGAAAAAAAAAAAACGTCTTAAAGAAATATAAACTCAGTTTCTACGTGTTGATTCTTGAGGTCCACCAATTATGGTATTAAATTACAATGAAGGTTTATACCGGCTGTTATAAAATAGTCACCGGTGAATCGTTTTAATCTGTTTTGATAAAGATTATTTTTTATCCTTTTACAGATTTAAATAATTTATTACCCACTAATTTAGTGTATAATGGCATTAATTTTACTGTGAGATTAAAACTAATAAAAAATAAATAAAACAGACATAAAAAATAAACAAATAGAGTCGCTGGTCAATGAAATTTAATCTTTAATATTTAATTAGTTTTAATTAGTTTTTCCACTGAAATTTTGATAATAAGAAAGCTCATTATAGCGATCTTTGATAATATGGTGACACATTCACTTTGTCAAGCAGTAGTTGGTACAATTTTGTTCGGCAGCCAAGGAAGAATTACCGTTATTGTCATTATTGTTGTTATTATTATTATTATTATTATTATTATTATTATTATTATTATTATTATTATTATTATTGTCGACGTCGTCATCGTTATCATTATTGCTGTTGTTGTTGTTGTTGTTGTTTTGACGCAGTGCTAAGTTCAGCATTTTGTCATCTGCAATAATTTTTTTGGCGCAATTAAAAATTATTTTGTGTGGTATTGTTGTTTATCACTTTTATTGTTATCGCTATTGAATTATTTATGTGTTGCTGCTAAAGAAGGAAAAAAAATTGTAAACTGTCTTACGCAATCATACCAAAATCCGTCTCAGAATGATAACTTAAAAAATTACAACTCAAACGCAAAAGAATTCAACAACGCAGAAATGAACAACAATAAATGTTAACAACAATAGCAACAATAACAACAGTAGCTAAACGGAAACTACTTCTTATCGAAGCCAAAAAGTTACTGTTAGAAAAAAAATACAGTTGGCCGTAGAGCAGCATCGGAGAGATAAAGAACCATTCCGACATTGTTAAACAAAGAAATACCATTTGTAGTTTAAAAAACCGAAATGGGAAAACGAAAGTGAAACGCTATTATCAAAGATTGCCCTTATGATAATTAAATTACACGATATGGATAGATAAACTGAAAGAATTCCGTCGTATATACAGGGGGCGTAAGGTATTTGAGGGCATATGTTTTTTGGGTCATTGCTGCATTTTTTTCCTAACTCTGTATAATCTTTGCTTCAGAAAATAATAGTGGCAGACCTTCAGCTTACTCAAGAAATGAAGAGGCATGCTGTTATTGTAGTTATAAAGGCTGAGCATAGTGATTTAGAAATATCTCAAGTTTTAAAATTTACCAGGTTTTTCGTCTACAAAGTTTGTAAGGAGTTAGAGACTGAAGATGGAAAGGTATCACCAGTATCAAAGCATAAAAAAACATTCTAAATGCTCTGGAATCATCAGAACACCTGGATTTATCCAGCAAGTACAACAGACCATTGATTACAATCCCAGAAAATCTATGAGGTCAATTGAAAAAGATCTCCATGTGTCAGAAGGAACAGTTAGAAATATTATCCACGAAGATATCAGATATATCAGTCTTATATGTCGAGGAAAGGTTAATTTGTCAGAAAAAGCAAAAGAAAATCATTACACCAGATCTGAAAGGCTCTTACACAAACAGAAAAATCCAGGAGAAGAAAATTGGATGTGTTTTTCTCAAACGAGAAAACTTCGACTATGATCAAAAAGTTAATTGAAGAAATGACAGATGGTTAGGTACAGACCTTTCTGAAGTTCCAAGTGTTATGCATACAAAATTTCCTGCAACTGTCATGGTTTTAGGTATTGCCAGCAATGAAAGGCATGTGATGCCCCTTTACTTCTTTCCATAAGGACTTAGGGTTAACTCTGCCGCCTACATTGAGGTCCTGGAAATAATTGTTAAGTCCTGGATAGACAGTGCATACAATGAAAGGTGATATGTGTTTTAGTAAGCCTCTGCACTATCACACATGGCTCTAGTACCACAGGAATGGATGGCTGAAAATTACTCAAATATAATTAATCCGCATTTGGGGAGGTGCGCATAGTCAGCGTTGGAATATTTTTTTTAGCCAAGGGCAATACGAGGAGCCTGATTAATGTTTGTTGCAAATTTGGAGGAAAGCGACTGAATACTCTTCAATTTACGGACGCTAACGTTGCCAAAATGCTTTAAAAATGTGGTTTATCTGCCCCTAGGACCACATTAAGCAAGAGGGTGAAACTTTGTAGGCCCAAGACACTCCATAGACCCTATGTAATGCATGTGTAAAATTTCATTTAATATCGGTTGATTGAATCTCCAGTGTTCACGACATGACAAACACAGGCTGACACAGATCCTGTGTTTTTAATATATAGATTACGTTTGCATAACGAAATACTGCATCCCTACAAGTCACTAAGTTTTCCTAGGAGTGGTTGTCTGCCCTCAGAAAACAGCTGAAACCATAAACTCTATCCACGTATGCCTCTAATTCACGCAACTTGCTTTCCTTTTTATGGATGACACACTTTTAATGTACAGTCAATAAGAAGTGTGTATATGTGCATATGTGATATATGTATACATCTGGGCTTTTGCATACCTGCATATGCACGTGTATGTATGTTTTAACTAGTGCTACGCAGATATACAAAGATTCATTCACATAGACACATGCACGCTTACTCACACACACTCACACTCACTCATATACACACAGGCAAGTTGTTTTGTGTGCTGATGTTGTTAATTGTTGTGTGGTTTGCTGCTTGCTGAAAATTTTCAAATAAATTGAAAAGAAAATTTCCCCTACGGCATCTGATCTAAATTCATGCCAATGATCCACCTGAGTTATTTCCCTTCTATAATTATATTTAATAAGTGATTCGGTTGCTTTAAGGCTTTCATGTTGAACACATCGATAGTGACCTATATATTGTATCTCATTGGGGTGGGGAGTATTATGAAATTCCTGCAAGCTATTGCTTTATAACGACTTGTAAAACATTCAGTCACCTGTAGAGGGAGCCACTGAAGATGTTCCTGTAGATGCTTTGTAAAATTTTAGGATTGTGTAGTGGGGTTCAACATGCTTATAGCTTTTATACAAGGAGGTGGGGGTTTGAAAAATTCCTGGCTTTAAGTGTAACGCGAGAGGCCTGGTTGCAGGCCCAACCATCCGAGTTTTTTCACAGAGCTGAGAAAAACTGAAGGACCTCTGCAATAAGTGTGTGAATCTGAGAGGGGAATATGTTGAATAAAATTATAATTAACTGATCCTCCTGTATTTTCTTTTATCCAAAGCCAGGAACTTTTCAGCACTCCCTATACATACATACATACACACACACACACACACACACACACACACACACACACACACACACACACACACACACATATATATATATATATATATATATATATATATATATATATATATATATAAACAATTGCAGTGTGGAAGGTGTTTGTAAGCCATTTAAGAAACACACAAAAGCCTTTCGATTCACTTCAACATTTAAGTTTAATTTGTCAAAATATTTTCGTCGCTAAAATCCGCGACCTGTTCACTGACAAAAATCCGTGCTGTATCTTATATATATATATATATATATATATATATATATGTTTATATATATATATATAAACATATATATATATATATATATATATATATATATATATATATATATATATATGCTGAAAAGTTCCTGGCTTTAAGGTTATTTCGAAAGGCCTGGTTGGAGGCCCAAACTTTCGAGTTCTTTTACAGGGTTTTAGAATAACTGAAAGATCGCTTCAATTTGTGTGTCAACGTGAGAGAGGAATATGTTGAATGAAATCACAATCGAATGACCCTCTTGTATTTTCTTTTACCTAAAGCCAGGATCTTTTCAACACTCTCACGTAAGCTACAACCATGTTTTGCAGGCGAGGAACATTCTTCATTTTTCAGAGTGTGTTGAGTAAGATCATGTGACATATCTACAATTCCACTTAAAACGACTGCCATAACATTGGACAGAAGAGGTGGTCGCAGGCTTCAGCATCGAAGACTGTTGGATTAAACAGAAATATAGGATAATGATAAGAACGGAGATAAAGAGAAGAAAAAGATCATTGATAAAGAGAAGAGAAAGATAATAATAATAGTAATAATAATAATAATGATAATGATAATAATAATAATAATAATAATAATAATAAAATAATAATAATAATAATAATAATAATAATAATAATAATAATAATACGAAGAAGAAGAAGAAGAAGAAGAAGAAGAAGAAGAAGAAGAAGAAGAAGAAGAAGAAGAAGAAGAAGAAGAAGGAGAAGATGAAGAAGAAGAAGGTGAAGAAGAAGGTTAAGAAGAAGAAGAAGAAGATAAAAGAAGAAGAAGAAGAAGAAGAAGAAGAATGATGATGATGATGTTAATAATGACAATATAGCAAGGATTGTCTATTGGACACTTTGAAACTGGTATAGACTTGACAGTGCGCATTTTTCTGGTGATCATTACTGAGTGAAACAATTATAACGGCACTGAATTGACTCTCTGTCTGACTCTCTCTCTCTCTCATTCTCTCTCACCCTCCTAGCTGTTTCAAATTTAGTGACAAGACCATAAAGTTTGAGGGAAGAGGTGAATCGATATCATAAACTCCAGTACACGACTGATAGCTTGGGTCATCGAATCGACCCCAGAGGAATGAAAGTTAAAATTGCCCTCAGCAGGACTTGAATTCAAAGTGTAAAGAGCTGGAAGAATATTGGCAAAGAGTTTTGTTTCCGACGATCTAACATTTCTGCCACCAACCGATGCACAATGGATACATTTACCGAAATTCAGTTTGTTGAACGCATTTAGATTGAATAAGCGTTTTGTGGATAATTTCCAGTCTTCTCCCATCAGTTCCAGAGACATCGAAGGAAAAAGGTCCTTGGACGCTGCCCTTCCCTGCTTGACTAATTAGCAGAGAAGTCCTCTGTGTCTAGTTTCAAGGTGCTGGGTTTATTTGACTTAATTCATTTATTGCTTGAACAAAGGTTGGGTCTTGACGTCTAGATTGTACAACGCTCTAAACATTGTCATTGATTAATGATATGCACGGCTCATTCTAACTGAAGCTGAGATGCCTCGAGTAAAGACAGTATTTTTTTCTTCCAGAATACCAAGCAGATAAGGCGAATGACAGGTGTCAACTTCATAATAAGAGAGGAAATAATCTATGACATGCTTTGAAATCTTCGGCAGTGTTTTCAGTCATAGTTGAAGTATAGATTCTATACGTATATAACTTGTTAAATTACTGACTTCGAAAGCTATTTGATGTTTTTCTGAAAAGATATTATATACAGGAATGGTTGTGTGGTTAAGAAGCTCACTTTGAAAATATGTGGTTTGGGGTTCAGTCCCACAGCGCGGCACCCTGGTCAAACGTCTTCTACTATGGCACCGGGACGACCGATGTCTAATGAGTAGATTTGGTTGATAGATACTGTGTGGAAGCCTGCCATGTGCGCGTGCGTATGTGGGCTTGTGATCTTTAAAATGAGAATATCTGAAATAAATTCGACTGCTCTCACAAACGATAATACTAAAAATGAACCCGACCGCTCTCAAGAATTAAGTAAAAAGAGCGGAAAAATAATCTAGAATCCTTGTCGACGCCAGTGTTTCACCGGTACTTAATGATAGATCACAATAGGATGAAAAGCAAAATCGACCACGGTTGAATTTAAGCTCGGAACGCAAACACGAACAAAACGCTGCAAAGAAGTTTTCCCGGCATGATAAGAATTCAGCCAGCACGCTGGCCTAATGTTAATGTTGACATTAGTGAGAACAAAGCCTGTTAATAGCAACTAGATATTCGCATGATAAATTAAATACCAGTTGAGAACTGGGGTCGATATGACGGATTTTCTCCTACCTCCGAACTGGCTGGCCTTGGGTTAAAATCTGGAAACATCATCATTATTATTATTATTATTATTATTATTATTATTATTATTATTATTATATTATTATATTATTATTATTAATATTATTATTATTATAAAAATGTGGCGAGCTATCAGAGTCGCTAGTACGCTGGACGAAATGCTTAGCAGTATTTTTGCCCGTCGTTACGTTATGAGTTCACATTCCACCAAGGTCAACTTTGCCTTTCATCCGTTCGGAGTCGATAGATTAAGTACCAATGAAATTCTGGGGTCGATGTAACCGACTGGTCCCCTCCCACCAACACTTCAAGCCCTATAGTAGAAAGGATTATTATTATTATTGAGTAAGAGAGCAGTGCATGCCATCAAAGTGAGACTGGGGTAAAATATACGAAGCCCAGTATACCCATCATGACTACCCGTCAGATATGGGTACACACAAGGCACATGCATCACAACCATATGTGCGCGAAATGGTGATCTCATTTCAAGATAAACAGCACATGACATTGCAGGTGGGGCCCAGTTAGAATTTTCTTCTGGTCGAGTAGCCCATCCCGCTCAAAAGGTACCTGAATAAGGATTATTTACGGATGTTGAATGAACCATCCATGTTTCCAAAAGTGAATTGTCCAAACCTCTAAGAATGCTCCCCCACTATTTCTGCTCATGTTCAGAGATGCACATATCGTTAGCCACTGAGGGACACGGCCAACTGGTTAAGGTAAAGCAACTGACAAGCAAATCTGTGGTATTGAGCAGAATATTTGCTGTAGCTCATCTTTTATACCAAGACAAAACATGTACATGATAACAATTTCAATCAGTTAAGATCAGAAGCCATGAGAGCCAGTGTCAGGGCATTATTTTTATTATTATTAGTGTTGGTGTTGTTGTTGTTGTTTTTGCTGTTGTTGTTATTGTTTTGTTATTATTATTATTATTATTATTATTATTATTGTTGTTGTTGTTGTTGTTGTTGTTTTTATTGTTTTTATTGTTATTGTTATTTTTATTGTTATTGTTATTTTTATTGTTATGTTATTGTATTGTTATTGTTATTGTTATTATTATTATTGTTATTGTTATTGTTATAGTTCTTGTTATTGTTATTGTTGTTGCTGTTGTTGTTGTTGTTGTTGTTGTTGTTCTTCTTCTTATTATTATTATTATTAGTAGTAGTAGTAGTTGTAGTATGGGATAGAGCAGTGCTTGCCATCAAAGTGACACTGGGGTACAAATATACGAAGCCTAGTATACCCATCATGAGTACCCATATCATAAAGTTACATCAAGCACATGCATCACAACAATATCTGCGCGACGTGGTGATCTTTTATCAAGATAAACAGCGCGTGGCCCGGTTAGAATTTTCTTCAAGTCGAGTAACCCATCCTGCTCAAAAGGCACCTCAATTAAGGGTTGTTTAAGGATGTTGAACGAAATACCCATGTTTCCAGAAGTGAATTATTCATATCCCAAAGAAATCCCGTCAACACATGGCTATAATGCTGCCCACTACTTATATATATATTGGCGTTAGGAAGGGCATCAAGCTGTAGAAACATTGCCAGATAAGACCGGAGCCTGGTGCAGCCTTCTGGCTTCCCAGATCCCCGGTCGAACCGTCCAACCCATGCTAGCATGGAGAACGGACGTTAAACGATGATGATGATGATGATGATATATATAATTTATCTACGGTGATGGTACACCACTGAAGTCTGTGAATGGAATAATATAAATATTAATATTAGTCGCGAAGAGGCTTTGATGAATGAACTAGATCGAAACGTCTGCATTCGCTTTCGTCAAGACACACAAAATTATTGAAGAATTTCAATAAATATTCCTTTACTAACTAAATCCCCTCAAGCATACCCCGTGTTAGATTTTTACTGGCAATAACAAACTGTTCGTTCTAATATTTCTTTAGAAAATACGGATGAACATTGTAGAATGAAGGACTTTTCAAAACGATATCTGTTTCTTGTCTTTAAGTTCTTTTACCCTCTCTATGTCATCTTTCAGCCGTTGTCTCTCTCCCTCCCACGCTTGAAAAATTCCTCCTCTGCATCTTCTCATTCTTACTCTTCTCAATATTATTTCCTCCTCAAGAGAATTCTTATAAATGGTGCATAACTTAATTTTATTCTAAAATTGTGAAAGCTTTAGCGGGTCTCCAGAGTCTTTTACGTCTAATTCCTCACGAAGAAGGAATTACATGGAATAACTGCACAACGACATAGCTACATAACTACATAACTGCACACAGCCACCCAACGACATAACTCCGCTTCTATATAACGACATAACCAAACAGCAACACAACTACATAACGAAACAACTACGCAGCGATCTCAACACATAACTACACAGTTACACAAAATATACAAGGATATAATGAACAATGAGCTTCGTTATGAATGGAAATGAGAGGAGATGTGTACACTGATAACAGCCTAATGTTTATGCGTGAAAAATCAATGATCATTGAAATTTTAAGAAAATAGCACACCATGATATATAATAATTAATGCCATACAATACAGAGACACGAAAGCCACAATTTCCTAAATAATTACTCGTGTCTCACACATATGCATGCATATACATTCATACACACTTTAACACACGCATACGCATATATAATAGTTTAATACATACACATATACATTTGTACATACACACACACAAACACATTACATATATGCATGTATGTATATTATGTATATATATTCATATATATATATATACATGTATATCAATATACATATATATGTGTATATATATATATATATATATATATATATATAGTTTATATAAATATATATATATATATATATATATATATATATATATATATTGCATACATACACACACACTTATATATATATATATATTCATTGTAATGGAATGTTTAAAGACGCATACAAATATACATGTGTGCATGTGCAAGCATATGTACAGTCATACACACATGCATAGTCAAACGCGTTCACAGGTATACACATTCACATGAATGCACACACGCGCGCGCACACACACACACACACACAAATTTAACTGAAATCATTTGTATTTTATATGTGTTACTTAACTTGAATGCAATTTAATATTGCTCATAACACACGCATACACACACATATACACTTACAAGCATATACATTCCCACATATACTTACACATATATATACACAGATGTATAAACTAAAGCATGTAGATCTATCTCTGCATGTATGTAATATGAAAGGAATAATTCTAAGTGTGCATGTATGTGTGTCTATGTATGTATGTGACTATATATATATATATATATATATATATATATATATATATATATATATATATATATATATATGCATGTATATATCTGTTTGTACATATATAGAGAGAGGAAGATAGACAGATATATACAGATATAGATATATATATATATAGAGGAATAGATAGATATACATACATACTTATACATATACTTATATATACATATTTATATATATATATGCTTAGATATGCGCATATATACCTGTGTATCAATCTGTTTGTCTCTCTTCGTCTCTCTCTCCTCTCTTTCTCTCTCTCTATAGTGTATGTATGTATGTATGTGCGTCTGCATGCGTGTATATATATATATATATATATATATATATATATATATATATATATATATATATAGATAGATAGATAGATAGATAGATAGATAGATAATAGATAGATAGATAGATAGATATGTAAGTCTATATACATATATATATATATATATATATATATATATATATATATATATATATATATATATATATATAAACA
>NC_043009.1:48951605-48964105 GCF_006345805.1 Octopus sinensis | reverse complement strand
CCCATACATCCATACCTGCGCCTCAACAATCATGCCTGTATATTTTCCTTTCTTTCCTACTTTCTTTCCTTCTTCCTTCCTTCCTTCCTTCCTCATTTCCTTTCTTTCTTTCCTTTTGTTTTGTTTTCTTTTAACGGTTTAATCGGAGTTAGGTACAAGAGGATTAGTAACAGTATTCTGTGCTCGCTAAAATATCTACGTCAGTATAAGAACTACCGGGATTTGAACCGGAAGTCCGATTGAAGTGTCGATTGAAACAGTGTGAGTGTTGTTGCTCTTGGTATTATTGTTTAACTGACAACCTAGCTATGATCGATCAGTAGGTATGTATCCTGTTGCGACTCCTAGGGCTCGTCGGGTGATGATGAAAGGTGATAATGATATGATGATGATGATGATGATGATGATGATGGTGGTAGCGGTGCTGGTGGTAGTGGTGGTTGTTGCGATAATGCTGCTGCTGGTGAAGATGATGATGATGATGAAGTAATGCTGCTGCTACTGCTGCTGGCGAAGATGATGATCATCATTATCATCATGCTGATCATCATGACGGTAATGAGATGGTGATGGTTATCATGACGGTAATGAGATGGTGATGGTTATGGTGAAGATAATGATGATGATCATCATGATGGTGGTAGTGGTGGTGATTATGACGACGACGACGACGATGATGATGATGACGACGATGATGATGATGACGACAGTTTCCATGGCGTATAGGTGACCGAGATCACAACATACTACCGGAACGGAACGGTGGGCTGTAAACAGAGTTAAACCAATGAGAAATAAAGCTTTTTTCTTTTTCTTTTTTTCTTGAGCACAATGCAACCACTTGTTCTAGAATCGAAACCACGATTTTCTAATCACGAGTGCAATATCCTAACCACAAGGCCAGCGCGTCTTCATCGATCTAAATCAATCACACCCACACCAATACTAAAAATCATTCCATCTCTGACCATCCCGTTTAATATTCAATCAAAGCCCGCCTAGCGAAGATATTTTCCAAAAGAGATTTCGTTTATTTTAAGTTACGAGCGAGGAGAGTTTCAATTAATAAGACATGCTTGTTATTTTTACCACGTCAGTTAATTTCATAGACGTTTCTCCTTTCGCACATGCGCATACATTTTCATGGCGTATATTTCCTCAGTTTGATTGCGTAAGAAGAATAAGTAATAAAATGGATCCCAAATCTATCTAGGAGATGGAACAAGAAAATGAAACTAGGGTGAAAGTAAAAACGAGTATACAAGTTAAGTATATCGAAGAATCGTATCGGCATTGTACGAGCTGATGGAATCATATAGTTTCTTATTAGAAAACTGCAACGATTCAACTCAATAATCGCACTCTTGTACGCTGGTTTCTCCCCTCCGTGTTTTTGCGGTTGCATTATTAGTCATTTGGTTCATAAATCATTTTGGAAAAGATTGTATTGTGTGCTGAGAAAATTAACCAGCTTCCTCGCCAGTAGAAATCTCTCTTACATTTATTATTGATCAGTTGTATTAGCTGTTGTTGTTGTTGTTGTTATTGTTATTATTATTTTTGATGTTGTTTTCGTTGTTACAGGAATTGTAGCAATGGTGGTCGTGATAACGCTGGTTGTATCGTTTTGGCTTTGGTCGTGATGGTTGTAATGTTGACGTAGCAGTGGTTGCGGTGGGAGTGATTGTTTTGGTACGGATCTTCGTGTTGGTGTTGCAGTTATTAGTGCTTGTTGTAGTCGTTTTGGAGTTGGTTTTGGTGGTGACGGCATTTCTGAAGGATCGTAACGACGCTGGTGGTTTTGATATAACGGTATTTATGTTTAGGGTGTCGGACTTAATGACCATCAGTATGATGAGGCTCATGATGATGATGGTGGTGGTGGTGGTGGATTTGGTGGTGGTGGTGGTAGTGGTTGTGGTGGCAGAGGTGGAGGCGGAGACGGCGGTGGCGGTAGTGGTGGTGGCAGCGGCGGTGGTGGTAGCATTGGTGGTAGTCGTCATGATATTGTTGTTACTGGTGGTGGTGGTGGTGGTGATGATGATGATGATAGTGGTGGTGGTTATGAATACGATGAGTATAATGATGAATACGATGATGACGATAACCATGACGACGGTGGCGCTGGCGACGGCGGCGATGGTGGTGCTGGTGGTGGTAGTAGCGGTGGTGGTGGTGGTGGTGGTGGTGGTGGTGATGGTGGTGATGGTAGTGCTGCGGTAGTGATGGTGATGATGTTGTCGATGATGATGATGACGACGTTGGCGTAAAACAACATTTGGTAAAACAACGTTTGGTAAAACATTTTGGCGATGGTGCTAGCAGCAATAGAGATGGTCCTTTTATTCCTATTGCCGAGGTGAGCTGAGGGTTTTGGTGGCTGTGATTGAAGTGACAGTATTTTCGTCTGCCGTTACGTTGTGAGTTCAAATTCCGCCGAGGTCGACTTTAACTTTCATCCTTTCGGGGTCGAAAAATTAAGTACCAGTTACGCACTGGGGTCGATGTATTCGACTTAATACCTATGTCTGTCCTTGTTTGTCCCTTCTATGTTTAACCCCTTGTGGGTAATAAAGAAATAAGTATTGTTATTAATATAAGAGCTGATCTGGTACTAGTGAAATTCATAATAACGGTGGTGGTGGTAGCGGCGGCGGCGGCGGTGGTTGTGGTGGCGTAGCTGATGGCGGTGGTGGTGGTGTTGGCAGTATACGTTGGTGATGGTGACGGTGCAGATGATGTTCGCGGTATTGGCGGTTACACTGCTGCTGCTGCTGATGATGATGATGAGAATGATGATGTTAGTGGTGGTGGTGGTGGTGGTGAGGATGATGAAGATGATGGTGCTGGTGAGGATGATGAAGATGATGGTGTTGATGATGATGATGATGGTGGTGGTGGTGTTGATGATGATGGTGGTGGTGGTGGTGGTGGTGATGGTGAGGATGATGGTGAGGAAGAGGAGGGTGAACGAAATGGTGATTGTGATGTTGACGGATGACGATGAGGATGTTGAAGAAGAGGAGTAAGAAAAGGGGAGTGGATGATGGTGGTACTGATGGATGGCCATGATGATGATGATGATGATGATCATGATGATCATGATGATCATGATAGTGGTTGTGATGGTTGCCAATGTAGTTGAGGTAGTTTTGATATTGGTAGATTGAACTGTGGTAATAGAAATTGTTTGACTTATGGCGGGTTGTGGTGATGGTGGTGGTGGTGGTGGTGGTGGTGGTGGATATATTGATATATTGATGCTTTTTTACGTTATGTTGTTGGTTAGTGGTAGACCATCTCTGATTAAGCAGAACATTGATCAAAGTTTCTCCAGAACTAACCATTCCCATCTTTATGTATATGTGTTTGTATGTGCGTGTATGTATATATAAATAAAATGAAAAATACACTAGGCGCAGGAGTGACTGTGTCGTACGTAGCTTGCTTACCAACCACATGATTCCGGGTTCAATTCCACTGCGTGGCATCTTGGGCAAAAGTCTTCTGCTATAGCCTCGGGCCGACCAAAGCCTTGCGAGTGGATTTGGTAGACGGAAACGGAAAGAAGCCTGTCGTATATACGTATATATATGTATAGCACGCATTCTAGCCCTGACAGCACACCCTTCGTGTTTGGCGTTGGGGTGTTGGTCAAGGGCCAACCTCACCGCTAAAACGTCGGATGTGATGCCGCTTCTTATTGCCTCTTCTAACTTCTTAACTAACTCACCCTCCACTCTATTTCTATCTACGGCTAGTGCCTGGCTATATCTAATTGCTTCCGCTTTTACTGCTCTCTTGAGGGCGAACCACCATTTGTTGTTGACAATGGCTCCCGTTAAAGCCCTTTTTACTAACGTGTTGATTCTGTCTCTGAAAATCTGTCTGGACGAGAAAGATGCGTTCAATTTCCAGTAAACAGGACCCTGTCTATGTGCCTTATCTAAGTCTAGCGTACACGTCACGAATTTGTGATCCGTGTAGCTGACTGTGTGGAATTGTGGACATCCTAAGTTATCCCTGTCTACTGTCCTACACAGTATCCTATCTAGATACGATCTCGACGACCCACTGCGGTTGCTCCATGTCCACGTTGGTGCATTTGGGTGGTCGAGTCGGTACCTGTCAGACAGTTGGAATCGTCTGAGCAGGTCTCTGAGGCATTTGCATCCCCTTCTGTTTTTGTCTCTCCCCACATAGTCTAGATGCGTGTCCATTGATTGATAGATAGATAGATAGATAGATAGATAGATAGATAGATAGATAGATAGATAGATAGATAGATAGATACATACATACATACATACATACATACATACATACATACATACATACATACATACATACATACATACATACATACGCAGATACATAGATAGTGCTGTATATGAAAGAGAAATAGGCAGCATATAGAAAGACATTCAGACAAACAGACAGATAGATAATCAGATAGATAGAGATAGAGAGATAGATACGTAGACAGACAGACATACCGAAAGATGTATACGTAGAGATGGGAGGAGGGAGAATGACAGTAGATCGAAAGAGAAGAGAAAAAGTAAGACGAATAAACGGAACAGTAGATAGAGGCACTGCACTGAGAGAGAAGTAAGATTATGTACCAAAGTAAGAAATAGAAGACAGACATAGAGAGCAAAAAGAGTTGAAGAGAAATCAGCAGATTAACTCATGAAGAAAGACAAATTTTGAAGGAAACGAAGAAGGTAAAGAGAATAGGAATTAAAAAGGAAAACGATAAAGAAAGAAAGAAATTCGCATGAATTTAATATAAAAGAAGGAAAAGAAAAAGAACGAAAGATTGAAAGAATTAAAAAGGAAAGAGCGCGAGATGTAAAGATATAGCGATAAAAATAAAGATAGGAAAATGTGTGATATATGAATTGATACAGACTGACAGACAGACAGACAGACAGACAACGGTAGTGAGACATTGATAGATAGATAGATAGATAGATAGATAGATAGATAGATAGATAGATAGATAGATAGATAGATAGATAGATAGATAGATACTGTGATTAAAGAAGTCGATTTAAAGACTGAAAAGATTGGCAGATTATATTTCCCACACACTCTCTTTCTCTCTCTCTCCCAGTGTATATAATATGTTATAATATAATACAATATATAATATAATATATATAATATAATATAATATAATATAATATAATATAATATAATATAATATAATATAACATAATATAATATATATATATAATATATATATATATATATATATATATATATATATATATATATATATATATATATATACACACACACACACATGTAGGCTGTTATTTTTAAGACAGTGCTTCCGTCTGTCAAAGTTAGATGTTAAGACAGATATTTTTGAATGATTATAATTCGATTTATTTCTTCAGCTAGCTCAGTTCTCTTATTTTCATTGGCCATAGATGGCATTTCGTTAAGATGCCGACTCTAGAGATAATCAATTTAATCAACTGATTTATGTGTATATCTTTCTCGATAAACAGTTCCCAAACGCCTGCCTTATCATGCAAGCTTTTTCTCATTTATTTTTACCCACACCTTCCCCCCCCGCGCCAAAGATTTAATTATAACTTCGCCTATTACCATACCTGCAAGAAAACTCTGTGGAGTTTTAACTCACATCAACTTTTGCTTTTAATTCTTCTAATGTTGAGAAACTATTTAACTATTAAATTCTGGTGTCGATGTTATTAATAATAGGTTTAGGTTGGAAGTACAATGAAATAATAACAACAAAAAGAAACAGATGACCAGGCGGCTGTTAATGGCACCGAACCATTTCTAGAGTAACTATTCAGAAGTTAGTATAAAGATAGATAGATAGATAGAGAGATAGTTAGGTAGATAAATAGATATATTATGCAGAAAAAAAGCAGGAAGATCGGCAAAACGAGAGTTCTCAGTAATTCTTCATAGAGGAATATATAACTTGAAATTTTATGCTATAATGTCACAGATAAAAGAGAGTAGTTCTTCATATTTTTTTTATTTAGTATACGTTGCTAATAATCCAGAGTTCATATGTGAAACGTATTATTAATAAGATTTCCCAGACCGGGCGTTGTGAGTGTTTATTGAGCGAAAACACCTAAAGCTCCACGCGGCTCCGGCAGGGGATGGTGGTGATCCCTGCTGTACTCTTTCACCACAACTTTCTCTCACTCTTACTTCCTGTTTCTGTTGTACCCGTATTTCAAAGGGCCGGCCTTGTCACTCTCCGTGTCACGCTGAATATCCCCGAGAACTACGTTAAGGGTACACGTGTCTGTGGAGTACTCAGCCACTTACACGTTAATTTCACGAGCAGGCTGTTCCGTTGATTCGGATCAACCGGAACTCTCATCGTCGTAACCGACGGAGTGCTTCCATCCATTAATAAGATAGTGGAACATATGGTATTCCTTTACAGCTGTTTCTGGTGTTTGGTGTGCAGTATGTTCAGTAATGAGCATTGTCTGTATATGCACCAGATGTACGTTGATGTTAGCGAATGTTCAGAGTGCCCATAAATTACATTTATGGTTTAAAACATTCAGTAGGAAATGAAAAATAAAGATAACTCAGTAGAGTTTACTTGAAAAATATAGGTTAATAAATAATGATTTGTTAGAGAGATCAAAGCACTTCCGCGTGGAGTCCATTGGCTGCACGCAGCGCATCTAGACGTCGGTCAATTTCCGACCTAGTGCGTTGCAGCATCCCTTCATAAGCGTTGGATGACTTGGCGTAATTTTTCCTTGAAATCATTGTTGTCTTGAACTTTTGAACAATAGACGCAGGAGTGGCTGTGCGGTAAGTAGCTTGCTTACCAGCCACACGGTTCCGGGTTCAGTCCCACTGTGTGGCACCTTGGGAAAGTGTCTTCTACTATAGCCTCGGGCCGACCAAAGCCTTGTGAGTGCATTTGGTAGAAGGAAACTGAAAGAAGCCCGTTGTATATATATGTGTATATATATATATGTGTGTGTGTGTGTGTGTATGTGTGTGTGTCTGTGTTTGTTACCACAACATCGGTTGACAACCGATGTTGGTGTGTTTACGTCCTCGTATCTTAGCGGTTCGGCAATGGTGACCGATAGAATAAGTACTAGGCTTACAAAGAATAAGTCCTGTGATCGATTTGCACGACTAAAGGCGGTGCTCCAGAATGGCCTCAGTCAAATGACTGAAACAAGTAAAACAGTAAAAACAGTAATAGACTCTGTCTTTAATATAACCTTATAAGAAATCTTGAGGGATTATATCCGTGACAGGTAGCCAGGGAACCTGACAACCTCTTCCAATCCCCGGTTTGAGAAAGTTTTATTTGGGAAAGCGTCATTCTTTATTTTATTTTTTTTTTTACATTTTATGACTTCCTCCAGTAGCTATATTCATTTTTCGGTAAATATAACATGCAAATATGTTGACTGATGTCTCTTATCTTTAATTACTGGTACTCCGTCACTTACGACGACGAGGATTCCAATTGATCCGATGAACGGTATAGCCTGCGGAGAGCTGGCAAAAACGTTAGCACGCCGGGCGAAATGCGTAGCCGTATTTCGTCTGCCGTTACGTTGTGTGTTCAAATTCCGCCAAGGTCGACTTTGCCTTTCATCCTTTCGAGGTCGATAAATTAAGTACCAGTCACGCACTGGGGTCAATGTAATCGACTTAATACCTATGTCTATCCTTGTTTGTCCCCTCTATGTTTAGCCCCTTGTGGGTAATAAAGAAATAGGTATAGCCTGCTCGTGAAATTAACGTACAGATGACTGAACGCTACACAGACACGTGTACCCTTAGCGTAGTTAACAGGGAGATTCAGCGTGACACAGAATGCATTACAGGTACTATTCATTTTTGCCAGCTGAGTGGACTGAGGAAAAGTGAAGTAAAGTGTCTTGCTTAAGGATACAACGTGATACCGGGAATTGAAGTCACGACCTTACAATCGTGAATCGGATAACCTAACCCCTAAGCCTCGTGCTTTCACTAACTTTAATAGATATAATAAATTGAGGAACTGTAAAGATAATTTATGTTAATGCTGTATATGAAATAAGTTTAAATTATATGAACAATTAAGGATACAACGTGATACCGGGATAGGCGCAGGAGTGGCTGAACCAACCGCATGGTTCCGGGTTCAGTCCCACTGCGTGGCACCTTATGTAAGTGTCTTCTACTATAGCCTCGGGCTGACCAAAGCCTTGTGAGTGGATTTGGTAGACGGAAACTGAAAGAAGCCCGTCGTATATATGTATATATATATATATGCGTGTGTGTGTTTGTGTGTCTGAGTTTGTCCCCCTAGCATTGCTTGACAACCGATGCTGGTGTGTTTATGTCCCCGTCACTTAGCGGTTTGGCAAAAGAGACCGATAGAATAAGTACTGAGCTTACAAAAGAATAAGTCCCGGGGTCGAGTTGCTCGATTAAAGGCGGTGCTCCAGCATGGCCGCAGTCAAATGACTGAAACAAGTAAAAGAGTAAAAAGAGTAAAAGAATTAACCCCATATCCAGAAAAGAATCAGTAATAAGCTGGAATACATTTTTCAAAGTTTGTACAGTCAGCTGACACGAAATTATATAACAACAGCAAGCACACATAACTCTTATGTCACAACTCTGTTTTATTGATAAAAGATAGTAGTTATTAATATGGAAAAGCGAGGATATAAAGCGTATGCATGGTTGTGCACTTAAAAAAAGCTCGCATTGCATCTTCTAGCTTCGGATTCAGTTCAACAGCGTAGCATGTTAGGCAAGTTTTGCAGTTATTGTGTACGCTTCATATAGCATCGCTTGATGATAGCAATTATTCCCTGATCCATTGGCTGCAGAAGAGACGTGGTGTTCGGAGGGAGGTATACGACGGTAACGATGGGGTCAAAATTTACGATGTTTTGCGGGTGGCTTGGAGCATTATCTAAGATAAGTAAAACCTTAAAAGTAAGTCTCTTCTTCTTACAGTACTTCTCTGCTACTGGGATAAAATGATTGAGGAACTAATCTTCAAAAACAACAGTAACCCATGCTTTTGAATTAGCCATCCATATAACAGGGAGAGATGCCTTGGGTATGTTCTTCAGAGCACGAGGGTTGTGTGCAGCGATTCATAAGCAATGGCTTTAACTTAAAATCTCCTGCACCTCCCAACATAATGGTCACACGTTCTTTTGAGACCTTGTAGCCTGAAATAGTTTTCTCCTCCTTGGAAATGAATGAATGGTCTGGCAATTTTTTCCAATACAATCCAGTTTCGTCTACGTTGAAAAATCTGTTTGGAAAGAAATCCGTTTTCTTCAATGATTTTCTTTAATGCATTAGGAAATTCCGCTTCTGCTTGTTCGTCAGCTGATGCACTTTCACATTGCTGCTTAATGGAGTGACAACTTCTTCGCTCCTTAAATCTCATGAACCATCTTTGATTTGCCTTGAATTCTATATCTTTCTCATCTGGATATTTTTTCTTCAGGTCCTCAAAGACAACGCTTTCTCTTCAATGGTTTCTTGACTAATAGTAGCACGCTGACGATTCAACCTAACAATCCAAAGAGAAAGAAGGCTTTCCATTTCTTCAAAGATCTTACCTCTTTTCTTATTGGCGACAGCTCTTCATCCCTTGGGCTTCAGATTTTATATGTGCCAAAATATTGCCCTTATTATGTACAATCGTCGATACAGTTGTCCAGAAAATCGTGCAATTGCTACCACTTCTTCATCTTTTACATATTGTTTTATCATAGCCAGTTTATCTTCCAGCGTTATAGCACGACGCTTAGCACTTTCACTATGAATTTTCTTAGGAGCCAGGGAGGCAAAAAATAAAGTCACAAATGAATGAGAATGAGAAAGTAGCCGATAAATACACCTAAAAAAATCTTAATTCAAAACAATTGCAGGAATCACGAGTGACAACGACGCCTAACAGTAGATTTTTGAACGACAGTACAATATGAGCTCCGAAAGACCGATAAGTAAGGCAACACAGCTGATTTCATGATTTCGTTCACTAGGCTACTCTACTTTATGAGGTGAATCTTAACAGTTACTGTACATATTTTTATGCTTCTATTCGTATTTATTGTACAGTAACATGATTTTATGTGCTTTTAATGGTTTTCTAGTGATTTTACGATTCCAATATTTGTGGCGGACCAACGTAAATCGAGTAAAATGACTTAACTTGACTTTTATTTTTCCATATATTATCTTTGGAAACCGACGTATAATCGAAAACGAAGGCTTTGATCGGCCTGAGGCTATAGCAAAGGCACTTTGTCCAAGGTGCCACACAGTGGGACTGGATCCGAAGCCATGTAGTTGGGAAGCAAGCTTCTTACCACACAGCCCCGCCTGACCACTGACCACACCTAACCTAGACTTCATCTGGATCTTTACCTTTTGACCGACAGATTTTTCAAAGTAAATTTTTGTAACTAAACACTTACAAACTTCGGACGCTGGTACAATGTGTCATATAAAACATCTTTAACTCTTAGAGTTTTGTTCAATAGAATAAAGCAACAAACACTATCAGCAATAATGAAATGAGAGAGACAATACACATACCTCACGATTCCATTATATTTCCTATGTTTTCTGTAAAGTTCTGATTGTTACAGTCGGAATATTACAGAAAATAATTCTTGAACTTTACAAATCTCCCTTCTTTCTTTCCCTTTGGAGCTGAATCTCTGCTGTATGACAGGGAGAAATCAATGTCAGTCTATGTATCGAGCAAATGTGTTGGAGAAGCAACCAAGAGACTTCTACGGTCTCAACAACAGCATATTTTCTTCAAGTCATACCGCGCAGTCTTAAAAAGAGAAGGACGCCTTGGACGATACAGTCAGATATAGAAATGAATCGGAGCTCATGGTGAGTGTACTTTTATCTTTTCGATTAAGACTGACTTAATGAGAGAAGGGGTACTAGATAGAAGGCACATGCAACATCATCGTCACCATCATCAGTAGGAGTAGCAGCAGCAGCAACAGTATGGAGGTGATCTACAGCAAAATCACTTACCTTATTCTCTAGAAGGGAAACTGAAATGTCAATGATGTTTAAGGAAGTATTTGAGGGAATGTCATGACCTTTGACCCTTTGATCATCCATACCCAGTAACCAAACAAAGAAGGAAAAAAATGGCCGTTTTATACGTGAAAGTATGTCGCCATAACACTGTTCAAAATAATTGATCTTTTGCTCGTACCACAGAGAACGTTTTCTTAATTAGTTCATTATGCTTTTATTGTTTTTATTGTTGTTATTACTGTTGTTGTACCGCCTGTGTAATATTGTTTTCTTTCCGTTTTTATATCGTTTTCATTTTTGCAAATTTTTCTTTTATATTTGTATAAAGAAAACGCATATAGTATAAGTATAAGGTTCCGTTTTTTTTATTTTGAAAGAAAAGAAAGTAGTTCTTTCATTAATATTCTTTAGAAAATATCTACCTCAAAGAGTTACTGTTATAAAAGCAACCGTACCACCACCAACACCAACACCAACACCAATAACAACAACAAAACTAATAGCAAAAGCAACGCTAAAAACAAAAAAGCACAGAATGAAAATTAAATCATTAAATTTTCTTTGTAGTTAGTTCTATTTTCCCCCCACCCCCACTAACTTTTCCATCTTTTGTAAATATTCATTTAAAACTGCTTTTCTTTTTTTGTCTCTTAATTTTTTTTTAATTCCCACAAAAGAATTCTTAGCTGCTGATTCCTCTTGAAAATGAAATAAACAGATATATTTCTATTACAAGTAGCCAATCGATTCTAACAACATTTACTCAACTCAAGGTTCACATAATGTTCTCAGCGACTAATTATAGTGATACAAAAGCTTTTAATCGTAGCTGACCCCCTTAATTGATTCACAACCGTAAATACCTGACGCGAGAGTTCGGGCGAGATTTATTTTATACTTTGTCTTGTCTTATACGTATCTTTATCATTTAGCTATTTTTCTCTGTCTAAAATTTTCTTCCCTTTCTTTTTACTTTTGAATTGATTATTACTACTACTATTATTATTATTATTATTATTATTATATTATTATTATTATTATTATTATGATTATTATTATTGCGGGGGTTTTTTTTTTCGTCTCTGTTATGAATATTGCATTTGCTTTACAGCGTCAAATATATACGCAAAAAGAGTATGGATTGGCAGAGGGTGGAATCGGTATGATCAAAGCTGGAATATTCGAGGGTTATCATCGTCAGCTCGAAATGAGATTTAATATTGGAATAAATTGGTTAAAATTGATATCGCATTATCTTTTCTTTTCTATAGTTTCATAATAAATACGAATGTACAGACATATATACACAAACAAACATACATACATACATATATTCATATATACATGCACATATATATATATATATATATATATATATACATATATATACAAACACATACACACATACACACATATACTTGTATACATACGCA
>NC_043009.1:48931605-48946605 GCF_006345805.1 Octopus sinensis | reverse complement strand
CACCATCATCGCTTGAAAACTGATGTTGGTGTGTTTACGTTCCCGTAACCTAGCGGTTCGGCAAAGAAACCAATAGAGTAAATGCTTGGCTTACAAAGAATAAGTCCCGGGCTTGGTTTCTTCGACTAATAATAAAAAAAAAATTGAAGGCGATGCTCTAGCATGGCCACAGTCAAATGACTGAAACAGATAAAACAATAAACAAATATTCAACTCTATGGTACGAAACATTTCGACTTGGTTACAATTCTATATTGGTAGTCGCCTCTACTTTCTTATATAGAAAATTGATTCAATATTTTTACATTCGCTGCATCTGTTTAGTCAACCGTATCGACAATGCATTCTGTTTCAGGTTACTTTGGAATATATTATGCGATATGTCTTAACATCCAGATACGTATAGAAATTTTGATTTCATTATAACGGCTGCAAACACTTTATCCACAGGTACGCCGACATCGACGGAGACCCATTCAGTTCACCTTAAAAAGTGGAGTTTGATAAATTCAAGTTGACTTGCCTTAGATATATTACATAGTGTCGAGAATGCAGTTGTGTATCTGATACATGAGTGTTTAGGCGACATGATAGAACAGTATTATACAAGCAGTGATAGTAGAGTAACGCTGAGTAGATGTAAGAAGAAAAAGTGAAAGAATAAAAGAAGTTAAGATGTAAATAAGCTTGAAGGATGTCGATAAGAGAAGCCTTAGCAATCAGCTGGAATTGAAATGAGAGATTATGTCTATGATACATATGTAAATTCTTGAGATGAATAATGGCCAAGAGTTTAACATTCATGGACAATTAAATCTCTTTATTCGCGTTTCAATACCTTTCACTGTGTTTTGGGCTGCGTAAACTCTGGACTTTATAATACGAGGTTAATAGCGCGGAATGTCAAACTTTACGCCTTATTGATATGTCTAATCTTTAGTAAAATATATCTGAATGACACTGAACAAAGTTCGTAGATATCGAAACTGCTGAATGAAAACTCCTTGGCTTCCATTCTTTTTTTATTTTTCTTCTTCTTCTCCCGTTAAGAGCCAAATGGAATAAAAATGTCAAGATTTTGACTTGTTAATTCCTCAATTAGATGACAGGTGGTGTTTCTGCTATCTCATGCATCTTAAAGAATTGTCTTTTGCATTCTATGTTTGATGCGATGAAGCAAGAAGAAACTCGTAAAGTAAGACTTCGAATACGAAGAGGTGATAATAGGAAGTGGCGATGATGGCGTTGAATATAAACAGCAAAATAAACCTTTATAGTCAGGCATTCTTTAAGAAATAATTTTACAGAGAAGCACGAGATATTTGGTCGACAAACTCTAACAGTTCTTAATTATAGTTCGAAACGAGGAAAGATTCGTACGTCGTGGGAAGGCGTGAGTACTTAGATTTCGAGTAAAATTCCTGCGTTGGAGGTTAAATAATGCTTTTAAAATTGCGCTAAGAACATAGGTTTGAAAAGTGTGATGGGTAGGAAAGAGATAATATGGGAGATTGAGAGAAAGGAAGAGAGAATAAAAGAGAGAGAGAGTAACCAGACGGAAAGTGTGTTAATAATAGAGGAATTGCCAAGGGCCAGAGACGAAGGGATGAGGGGAATGGCTTGTAAAGAAACGTAGTGAGTAGGTGCTGAAAAGTTCCAAGGGGTTAGGTAATAAACAGACAGACGCACACAGACACACACAGAAAAACGCACATGCATACACACATAAACAGAACTAACTACATACACAACAGCTATTTGCATTTTAGACGGAGTGTAGATTACTGTGTATTGATGAAACTTAAATGGCCTGTTATTATATCTTAAGTATTGTGTAAAGGCTAAATCTAAGTCTACGAGAGAAATGGAGTCATCTCATTGAACATACCCTGAGAAAAAGAAATAACTTCGAGGAAGGCACCACTATAGATTACTTGGTATTTGTTTTTACTTTTAATTCTTAGCTTTGATTCAACATCATGGTAACAGTCAGAGGTTGGCTAAGGTAAAACTTTCCCCGTCATTATGTATAGACAGCTTTACTGAAAATACAATGTGAAGATATTTCAAAGATTTCGTTAAGTTTTTCTGTGAAGCAGAAAAAAACGTGTATTCTCGTGACTGACAGAATATAGATTAGATTTGTTATGACAACACAAAAGGGCAGAAATACTTTCTAATAAATATATTGGTCTCTAAAATGTTTGAATTTTTATTATTTCGTATACTGTATGGAGGTTTGCCTAAATGACCTCGTATATCAATAACTATATGTATATCACAAAATTATTTATACTAAACTAGCAGTATCGCCTGCCGTTGCTCGGGTTTGTAAGGGAAATAACTATAAAGCATTTTTAGAGAGTTATAGCCAAAAAAATAACAAAAAATGCATTAAAAATGGAAAAAAATTATGGTAATTTTTTTTTAAATCGTTGACTCATCGTAGACATTTTTAGAGAGTTACTTCCCTTATATAATAGCAAAACAATGCATTAAAATGGAAAAAATGATGGTAAATTATTTTTAAAATCGTAGACTCATCGTAGACGTGCGCTAATACCCAGAAGGGCTCGATATGAATCACGACTATAAGATACCCGGTTTGGTTAAACTGCACCGAAAAATGTGGGAGTAGTTAGGAATCTAAATCGTAGGAGACAGACACACAACCTTACTTTTATATATAAAGATAATGACTGAGTGCCGATTGAGAACGAGCGGTTGTATGTTATTCCGACTTCACCAAAACGGAATTAGAAGTAACAAGTTCAAAATCTCGTTTATCAGGTTCTTTATCCGCTGGTAAGCTAAGATCAAGCAGACACAAATCAAAAGTATTCCAGCCAGGTTATCTGACTTTTTAAAGATGGTATGGTTCGATTTGAAGAAAACTTCGCTGTTATTTGTAACAGCTCGATTTACGGTTTTTTTCTGTAAAGGGTGGTATGAAATGAATTAGGTAGAGAACTTGCAGTGATTGTTTACACATACAGACTCCCTGCTACCATGTGGATCACGTATTTTGTGGTTTTTGTATCAAGATGATTTTCAAATGATTAACCCAAATTACCTTTAATGTACAACACCCAGCTTTGAGAGCCAGGAGTTAATTTTCGTCCGGCCTCTAACTTGACACGTTCTTGGCTTTGTTATGTAGGACCTAGATATATGAACCCCCCCCCCCCAATGGTATAGTCGTCTGAGTCACGGAAGTATGAAAATCTTCCCCATTTGGCAATACCGTAACAGAAAGGAAGAGTTTTTCAGGAAAGCATAACTGCTTCACCGCCTCCCTAATCTCTTACTGTTTTTTTTTTACCTTGCTGAGGGAATCAGATGCCATGAAATATTGCACATGTGTCAAATTGTTACCAGTTCGAGGATGACTGAGATTTATTCGAACCTGCAAAATGACTTTTCATTGCAGTTTGTTATAGAAAAATATTTTCACTGTACTCACAAAGGTGTAAACACACTATGGTCAGTTCGAAGCGCCCTCTATCCAAATCGATGGGTGCATGTATTTGGAAGTGGCTATCTTGAATCATTTAAATTATTGAAGTTTTATGAATACCGTGTTATGGAGGCAATCCATCTGTTTCTCGCCTTTTGATACTATAACATTAATATTCTCTCGACAATGTCACTCAGAGTTGGCTCGTTCCAGGCTTGTAGAAGAGTATTCATTGACCAATCGATTAACAGGGCAACTTCTTCACATGAGGTTTCCCGTAGTGAAGCGATAACTGGCAGGACAAGTTACTACTATGGCGCCTTTCTTTCGTTGCCGCGAAGCAAACGTGATTCTTGCTGTGTAGTTCCAAATCAATCGTATGGAAAACAGCTATGATCAAAGGCGTTCTAGTCATGACTGTCCTGACATTTTGTACATCAGAAACACATAATAACTAAAGATGCACAGTGTGATTGATTTATGACAGATTTGGCTGCTATTTCCAGCAGGTCGAGCGACTATGTTTAGTTGACTGTTGAACAAACACGTCTGCCAATGTATAGCTTTCTCTTCTTTTATCATAACACTTTCAGTTTCATATCTTCAGAATAGAAGCAAAAGAAGATAGAAGTGAATCTATTTCTTCAGGAAAGATGGCCGTCGTTAGAAGCAGTGTGAGATTTCACTTCTATGAGAAAAGGTGATGGATGGAGAGCCTTCATTAACATATTTGCATTGACAAGGTAAAGTGATTATAACAATGATTATTATTGTTGTTATTAAATTGTTGCCACTGAATTCACCACCACCACCACCACCACCATCATCATCATCATCATCATCATCATCATCATCATCATCATCATCATCATCATCATCATCATCACCATCACTACTATTGTTGTTACTGTTGTCGTTCTTATTCCCCTTCTTCTTCTTCTACTTCTTCTTCATCTTATTATTATTATTATTATTATTATTATTATTATTATTATTATTATTATCATCATCATCATCATCATTATTATTATTATTATTATTATTATTATTATTATTATTATCATCATCATCATCATCATTATTATTATTATTATTATCATCATCATCATATCATCATCATTATTATTATTATTATTATTATTATTATATCATCATCATCATCATCATTATTATTATTATTATTATTATTATTATTATTATATTATCATCATCATCATCATCATCATCATTATTATTATATTATTATTATTATTGTCATTATTATTATTACTTGTGCAAAGTAATAGGCGCAATGCGTTATGTGGATTTAATTAATTCCTATGTTCTGAGGTGTGAGTTTTCGTAATTATCTTTTGTGCAGTAATTGCAAACTCTACATTACCAGATGATTTATTCTGTATAGTGACAGATGCATAAATATTCCGACTGGGAAACAGCATGTTGTTATTGTTGTTGTTATAGCTGTTGCTGTGTAACCTCGGGTCTGCCCTCTTGAAGCTGAGAGACCAAGGGTCAAAGGTCATTCTGGACCTCACTATATCTTTTTGTTTTTCGTCTTCAGAAATTGTCTATTCTGGGTAACTTTATGCAGTGTTTCCTTTTTATATGTTTTGGGGGAGAGCTAACTGCTATTTCTCATCAGATCCTGTAATCACACACAGGTAACGTCATTGAAAGATCATGGATAAATTTAGCTTCGGCAGATTTCAGTAGGACCGAACTTCATTCTGAGTGTCGTGAACACAAAATTATTTTAGAAAAAGCCTAAATATATAATATTTTGTTGGTAAAAAATGAGTTAAGCTGTATTGTCTACAATATATGATACTTAATTTAATTTCATGAATTAACGTACCATTTAAATGATTGTAGCTCGACTGTAGAAACTAGATTGACAGAAAAGAAATACAGAAGCCCATAGGATGAGTTACTAGTAACATAAAAAGCGTTAACAAGGCGGCGAGCTGGCAGAAACGTTAGCACGCCGGGCGAAATGCTTAGCGATATTTCGTCTGCCGTTACGTTCTGTGTTCAAATTTCGCCGAGGGTGACTTTGCCTTTCATCCTTTCGGAGTCGTTAAATAAAGTACCAGTTACGCATTGGGGTCGATGAGTTAAAACCCTGTCCAGATCAACCTTGCTTTTCCTCCTTTCATCATCAACATCAACACCCTGGCCATTACCGTCTACAATCCAAGGGATCATAGGGCCAACTACTCGGTTTAGTGACGCATGCGTGACCAAAATCAGAATAGTTCTCCTGTATGTAGTACCGGTTCACTAAATGTTGCTATGTCGTGGGGTGTCTGAACATCTCGTCGTCGTAAAGTTATGACGACGTTGGGGTGTGCACAAGGGTGTAGGATAGTATTATTGAAATAAATATTTGGATATGGTTATCCAGGATAACCTTTCGCAGAATTAATATGTTCACACAGCGCGCTCCGTACTACGCAAAACGTAGATACGATATTAAACTAACACAATAATCCAATACGAACGACCAATGCTGTCAACTACTCGAGGTCAACTGCTCGTTCTTTATTTCATTGAAATGCGTAAGTTCACTTTTGGTCAGTCGAGGTGGTCAGTATCCTTCCACAACAAAGCTTTACTTAATCATAGCTGAGTGGACGGGAGCATCGTGAAACGTAGAATGTTCTAGAATGCAACACATCATCCGGTTCGCTTTTTATGGAGGGGCGTGCATTTGAATGGACGTATGGCAGAGCAATGGTTGCACGAAAAAGGAATTCAGTCTCCAGATATGCGCATGCTTACTAAGAGCCTGCATTTATTTATGTTCTGATAACAAGCGAAATCACGCTATATATCAATACTTTTCTCAATGACGTCTTGTCCACACTCTCTTGGCTCGTATATATCGAATATGTGAACGACTTGAAAGTCGTTGTCAGCTTGAGATCGTATTACAAATAGGAAAAGGTTTATTACGGACATATATTTACATATATATATATATATATATATATATACACACAATATATATACACAATATATATATATATATATAAATATGCACATATATATATATGCATATATATATGTATATTTATGTATATATGTAAATGTGTTTGTGTGTACAAAAAATGTAAATAGATAAATGTGTAAACTACAATGAAAAAGAGAGAGATAGATGGAGAGAGAGAAAGAAGAGGGGAGAGAGATGGCAACAGTAGAAAAAATGATGAATATGTTCAGACTCAGAAAATAATGAATTAGAAAGCAAGTAGATATATATATATATATATTATATATATATATATATATATATATATATATGTATGTATGTGTGTGTGTGTAGTGCATAGACATGTACGTACTCATATGTATGTATATATATGAAATAGATGTATATATATATATATATATATATATATATATATATATATATACATGTATATACATACATAAACATGTGGATGTATATGTATACCGCTCTAGCTGTGTGTATATATTTGTACATATACTTAGGCATATGTTTGTGTGTGTATGTGTGTGTGTGCGTGTGTGTGTGTGTGTGTGTGTGTGTGTGTGTGTGTGTGTGTGTGTACATGAAGAAGACGGTAATCAATACTCAGACAAGAGTAAAATCGTATTACGGTGTAACTAAACGTGATGAAAAAGTTAATAGATATTAATGTATCTGCTGTGCCTGTAATAATGTTTTTGTTTTAACGTAATTGAAAGGTGAAAAGATTAATAAGATTGAATAGAGAGATAGGAAAATTAATGACATCATCGAGAATATCAGTAGAGGTTGATAAATTCTATCTTACCCTCAAGAGACAAAAGAATAACAGGGTTACTCAATTGTAATTGCAATAAAATCGCCATTGTTGGTTTACTTAAATAAATAGCAGAAGAATAATGTAAAATAAAGCCAAAAAACATTAGTACGTTTACAAGTCAATAGTTATGGAATACGTGAAACATTTTCAAGTATGTTCAGCAACACAACAAGGAGGCTGGACGAGAGAGGAGGTGAAGCGGAAATAAAGGGGGCGTAATCCAATGTTCGGAAATAAGTCTGACTACTATAGGAACAAGGACTGGAATTTATGGTAATGGGGTGGGGGCTAGTCAGTTACATCGACGCCAGGGCTCAACTCGTACTTATTTTATCGATCCCGAAAGGATGAATGTCAAAGTCGACCTTTGAGGAATTTAAACTCAGAACTTAAACAGGAAGAAATGTCGTTAATAATATTGTCGGGCGTGCTAACGATTCTGCCTGTTCCTTCTTCTCGAGCCATGCCTGGCTCATAAGGGCCGGTTTCCCGCTTTCCTTGGCGTATAGGTTCCCCACCTGGACGGGACGCCGGTCCGTCGCAGGTGAGCTGCAAGATGCAGGAGGAAAGAGTGAGAGAAAGTTGTGGCGAAAGAGTCAGCAGAAGTTCACCATTACTTTCTGCCGGAGCCGCGTGGAGCTTAGGTGTTTCGCTCATAAGCACACACATTACTCGGTCTGAGATTGGAACCCGCGATCCCTCGACCGTGAGTCCGCTGCTCTAACCACTAGGCCACGTGCCTCCACATTCTGCCTGTTACATACCATAAAGATAAAATGTGGAATGTTTCACAAATTTGCGTATCTTCCTTGCGCAGAGGCCTTGCTAAGCTTGTTCCAATTTTAGAAGTACAACCGAAGGTAATATGACATACTCGAAAGTTGTCTTGAAACTATGGTTTCTGATATAAGGCCAAGGTAAGCAGTTTTGTGGGGTTGAGGTTTAGTGAATACCGTCAAACCCAGTATTAGGCTGGTACTTTACTTTATTGACCCTGGAGGGATGAAAAGCAATTTCGTCAGTGGAATTTGAAATCAGAACGTAAAGACCTGTAGGTTGCTGATGCTCTTCGCTGACCGACGGGACCATTATGATTCTAATTCGGCGGCTCTCGTCCCCACCCACCGCTTCCCGACCTGTGCTAGTGTGTTAATGTCCCCGTAACCAATTACTGCAAAACCTATTTTCCCCAAACTCTAACAACTCTGCCACCTTATCGTGCTTTGTTAATTCTGGTTTATATGTTCTAAAATAAAAGTAGTGAAATGCATCTATTGTTGTTACAATATAAATGCACGCATGAATATTGATGGTGTCTTACAACAACGAAATTTTTGCAAAAGCTCACGCTGCTGGATTGATGAAGGAAGAACATTTTGGACAATGCAGTTAGGGGATGTTTCAAAGTTGGTGTTTTTGCAGTTTAGTTCAACCTTGGCCTAAATCGGATACCAATAGTCAAAGCTATTCAGGTAAGGAATACATTCTGCATTTGTAGGAAGAATATAGATTGACGACTGTTATCAAATATATTCTCTTTTAAAACAGCAGTGTGAGGGAGTTTTCGGTGCTCTTTGCGTTTTAAGTTCAAATGCCGCTGGAGCCAAATTTTTCTTGCATCCTTTCGGAGTCGATAAAATAAAGGATCAACTTACTAATGGAGAGTCAATGGTATCGACATCTCTCCCTCAAAACTTCTGGCTTTCTGCCCAAATCACAAACTATTAAAAAGTGGCGAGCTGGCAGAATCTTTACTGCGCCAAAAATAAAACCATGCAGCATTCTACTTGGCTTTTACATCTTGAAAAATACTAAATAGATAGGTCTCTTTATTTAATGTTGGACGGCAAAAATGGATATGTGGTCCGACAAATGCAAGAAATAGCATCCAAATCTCTCAGGCTATACATTATTCTCTTAAGAAAGAATATATATCAAGCTTTTGCTCTAAGTCTTCGACTTCAAATCCTTTTCCTCTCTACCACCCATCTGTTTCAGAGGTCCTCTAAATGATAATGAGCTCACCTTTTCTTACAGACAAAAAGATTAAAAAGTAGTGTACATGTAGAGTCAAATATATTGGCTCCAGTCCAAGCCTGGATTTCATAGTTATCTATCAGTAAATGAGTTCTGTGTGAAGTCAAAATAGATTCTAGGCAATGCCTGATATCATTTATTTATCTACCATCAGTTGATATCAAATACGGAGACAAATAAATTGACTCAGATATGATTTATTTATCAGTAAATGATACTGCTCAAAAGTGACTCCAGTGAGCTTTCATTTAAAAACGTACCGATACGTATCTACATAATGTAATTTAAAGTAGTGGTGTTTCACTTATTTTCCATTAACCCTTGCACGCTTTCAGTAGTTGATATAAGGTTGTACAATACGCCATTGTAAGCAGTTCCGTTTACAGAGTATTGAATGCACAGCCATATAAAATAACAGCCTATGTCCCATCACCAGCGAAATTGAAACCGCTGTGATTTAAGCTTAGAAAATAAAAGGATAAGGACAAAATCAAAATCTATTTTGAGTGGCAAAATTCTAGTGTTTCGCTTATTGACCAGTTTTTCTCGCTGCATCTCTTTAAAAAATGTATCAGCAAGTACCACAAGGTTATGCAGATTTTCTTAAAGAATCTCATTTGTATTAATTACAAATAAATCATTAATATAAAGTTTTCAGACGAAAACGCCCTATACGAGATTATTAGAGCGTGTAGAGCGTACCTAGATATTTCACATAGAATCTGATGGATTTTGTGCATGTGAGATATCGATATGATCGAGCCAGCCAAGAATCGGCCTTTCAGGATCCTTAAGCAGACATTTAATATCCATGATATCCTCTATCTTAAACTGTATGTTTCAAAGTTTGAGAATAGATGTGAAGTAATATTAAATGTTCAAGAATATAAATAACGTATATTAAAATACATATTTAACATAACTATATAGAACAGAGGGTCTGTGTGTTTGTGCGTGCGTGAATGCACACAGACGCAGACAGACAGACAGACAGACACACACACATATACATGTACATATTGACATTCATACATACATACATACATACATACATGTATATATATACACATATATATTTTCTACAAACCTATCTATTTATCTATGTATCGATCTAGCTATCTCTCTCTCTCTCTGAATACATATATATATATGTATATATATGGATATATATACGTATGTATATGTATATATGTATATATATATATGTATATATATATATATATATATATGCATATATATATGTATATATATACCTATACACATATACATACACACATACATATATATATATACATAATTTTTTTTTATCTCTGACCTTTTCTCTTTGACTATGCAATAATCCTGATCGCAAACAGATATTTATATATTTCGAGGGGGAAAAATATAAAACAAAAAAAGATGAGGATCAAAAGGATGGATAAAAAACAAACAAACAAACAAATAAACAACAACAAGTGCAGCATCAACAACAATAACGATTCTAGATATTCTCGAAGAGAAGATTAAACTCCGTCAAAACCAGCAAATATGATTTTAAAAGAACAGAAACTTCTCGATGCCAAAATAGGAAGATATTATCATCTTCGACGTTATTTTGAACTTCCAATGAAAATGTTGTAACATATGGATATTTTTGAAACGGCTGTTTATATATATATATATATATATGTATGTGCTTGTGTGTGTATATATGTATATACGTACGCACATATATATATATATATATATATATGTGTGTGTGCGCATATACATATATATATAGTAATATATAAAATAGGCATGCACATAAATGTGTTTGTGGATGTGTGTATATTTTGTGTGTTCGATATATTTCGCTAATGCCAGAAAATAAGGAAAATATATAAAAAAACATATATATATTAAATGCTAGGAAATATTTTTGTCTTTACCTCCATATCAATAATATTTTGCACATTTCCATATCAACTGATCTCACGTGCGCTTCTAATTAAAAAAAACAAAAATACAGCAACAACAACAAAAAAACCAATAAGAAGAAAAATAGTTCTTTGAATTTGCCTTTATCGAACTTTTGTCTTCGTCATTTTATTTAATTTTTATCTCATCGAAAACTTCCTCTAACACAAATTATTTCTGTCAAATATAAATGACTCTCAATACGCATGAAACAGAATATAAAAATATATTTACAAAAATGATATTAATAATAATAATAATAATAATAATAATAAAATGCGAAGAAGAAGTAGAAAAGTAGAAGAAGAAAAAGAAGAAGAGAAGAAAAAGAAGAAAAAGAAGAAGAAGAAGAAGAAGAAGAAAGAAGAAGAAGAAGAAGAAGAAGAAGAAGAAGAAATGATCTTCGTTCCTTTTAAATCGAAAGAAGGAGGTGCAGAGAGGGATGAAAAATAACACTATTTCATTTTATCACATTTGCAATGTTTCTTTTATATTAGGTATTATTGCGTCTAATATGGCCGTTGCCATCTCTTCGCTGAAAATATATCTTCAACAGAATTTGCTTACAACAATTTATTGTGAAAGACTCTAAAATATAAGACGATAATTATAATAAAATACAATATTAAATACCTAAATAAAAAGCATATATATTATCTCAACAGCAACAACAATAATAATAATAGTAATAATAATAATAATAATAACAATGATGATAATAATAATCAATAATAGTAAACAAAGATGGTAGTGCATTTATTGAAATGTCGCCACGAATATTATTATGACTGGTCACTTATGACATAAACAACTAATAAATATCGGAACGTTTAAAGAATATATTAAAAATGGAGAATATTCTAAATGTGAAATATTTAAATTAAGTACCAAACTTAGCGTTTCCTATACATTATAATCGAGTATAGATATACGTGAATATATTTATATGTATGAATATATACATGCATATGTGCGTGTGTGTATTTGTATTTGTGTATATGTGTGTGCATGTGTAACTATGTGAAATGAAGTGCTGTATATTCTGTATTCTCTAGTATATATATAAATATATATATGCATAATATACCACATACGCATATATATATATATACATAATATACCACATACGCATATATTATATATATATATATATATATATATATATATATATATATATAGATAGATAGATAGATAGATAGATATATTTAATATATTTATATATCCTTACATGTATATATATGTATATATATGCATGCTTGCCTGTGTGTAGGTATATATGCGTTCTTGCTTTTTATATACTACATTATAAATATATAAAATATACGTATAGATCGCAAAATCCCAAATTTTATTTAATTTGTTTTGCGGGAGCAACTGTTTTATTCAAAGCGTATATTGTTGTTAAACGCGGTAAATACGATAGTAGAAAAACAGCTAACAACTGATGAAGAGTCGTTCTTTATGTTATTTGTTTTGATTTCCATTTGAGTCTTTCTTTGTTCGAAAAAATAGTTCATATTCCATGTTCACGTACTTCGTATTTTTTTGGTGTACACCTTTCGTGATGCCCTGTGCCCACATATGCAGACCGCGTGTGTATCGTTGGCGATTTTTTTTCCTCTGTCTTCCCTTCTCTGGATCTCTCCTTCTCCTATGTTTCCAACGAAGAGCTCCGCTCGAAACGTTAAACCCTCCTTCTTTCCATCTTTCCTGAGCGTCCAATAATACTATATTTGTTCCAGGTCCTCGCGTTGTTGTGTTTTTTTGTGTTGTCTTTTTTGGATTAACTATATATATATATATATATATATATATATATATATATATATTATATATATATATACGCTTAGATGTAAGTATGTACATATACGTATGTGTATATATTATTTACATTATCATATGATTGAACCCCACACATCCCCTTCCAAGTAAGTTTTATCTTAGTAATTCTGATGCGCACTCTATACTATCTTTTTACTCTTTCGTTTTTCTCTCTTTTTCTCACTCTTATTCTTTTACCTCCTTTTCTTCCACTATTCTATCCTATTACTCTGTCACACTCTCTCCCTCAGTCATCTTCCTTTGCTCATATATATATATATATATGTGTGTGTGTGTGTGTGTGTGTGTGTGTGTGTGTGTGTGTGTGTGTGTGTGTGTATATATATATATAAACTTAATCCAAATAAGAAAACAAAAACAAAAAACAACAACGCAAGGACGTGGAACAAATAAAGTATTATTTGACGCTAACGAAAGAAGGGAAGAAGGAGGGTTTGACGTTTCGAGCGGAGCTCTTCGTCGGAAACATAGGAGAAGGAAAGATCCCGAGAAGGGAAGACAGGGGAAACAAATCGCTAGTGATACAGACGAGGTCACAATCATCCATTACCATCTCATACAAGCCAGGGACACTCATTATGATACTAATGTGCAATACTATTATGAAAACGAGACGGGCACAGCTGTTTTCGGTCAAAACGAGTACAGCAATGCGAACTAACGACGAATCCCTTACGTGGTTACATGATATGCAAGAAATACCAAATCACATCCTAGACGCCTTAATAAAAGTAGTTATTTTATAATGTAGCCCTGAATATCCGGTATAACTTAGAGGGAAGTGTACCGGCTGAAATACTTTTGATCCTAAGTATGGCCTAGGTCTAAACAAAAGCATTAGCGACCGGTACAACGATAACGAAGTGAGCTAAAGAGCGAGGTGTAGCAAGACTCAAAACACAGTTGGCAAGTTACGAAGTTTAATTCACGACATAACACAACCTTGTTCATGCACGGGTTGGAGTTATTGAGGAGACACCTGCAAAACATTCCGTGAAAGGTCATTCTACAAAGCCCTAGAGCATTGCCATAAAAAGTTTAGCTAGAGACTTTTTTTTAGCGTCAATATCCATAAAATTTGATAACCTGCGTTCCGGTTGCGAATACACTCTTGCCGCCTATAATAGTCGTTTTGACGACTCTCTGCTCAGCTTGAATAAGCCGATATAGTTGGTGAATATGAACCTACTGTGTATTTTTTCTCCTTTCTTGACAAACTTCAGTACAGAACTTAGAAATCAACTATTTATGAACACTATTGGATTATTCCTTCAATTACGTCGGCTGGTTGCAGAAATTTACAATTTACGACCAACCTCAATATTACTTGTGCAGTGAAATAAAACTTACTATTAAACGTTTGCTTGGTGTTATATCATTCACACGCAACCTCACGTGCATACTATCCATGCAACAGGTGCATTACAGAGTCACACGATATGCTAGAAATAGCAAATAAATCTTCCTCGATTCACACACTAAAATCGCGAAACACCATACTGTTTTATATTCTCTACGCTTTCCTGCAGAAAGAAACGATGGAAAGCTACACGGAGATAACTGTGATCGTCAAGGCTTTCCAGAGGCAACATGTACATCTAACCAATGATTTATTTCTCACCGTTGTTTTTCTTAGATTTTCGTTCACATTTTTTACCCAACATCAATGCAGCGAGCTGTAAGAATCACTAAAGCGTCGCTTCGCAAGAAAGGCTTGGTGATATGTCTTAAGGTTCTGCGAGGTCACTTTTGATTTTCTTCATCATCATTGATTACATACAATAAAGGACGAGTGAAGAACTGTGGTCAAAATAATCGACTAACACCCTTCCTTAAAAATGATGGCCTAACGTCTATAATCAGAAACCGTTCCTACCTTGTCATGAAGAATACAAAAGAAATGTTAGTCCTCAG
>NC_043009.1:48911605-48926605 GCF_006345805.1 Octopus sinensis | reverse complement strand
CTATTCTGTTTCCTTCAAACTTTTCAGTTCGCCCCACTCTTTCTCCTCTCCCTTCTCCCCATCCATCCCTTCATTCTTCTTCTTCTTCTTCTTCTTCTTCTCTTCACCCCACCACCGCCTCTTACATTAGAAAACACTCTCTTGGTATTACCATATTCATATAAACACAACAATATGCAGAAGAGTTGTTTGCGTGCAACGAGAAATGGAACACGAGAATTCTCTGCAACAACTATTAAAAATAATACGAATAATAATAATAATAAGAAGAAGAAGAATAGTACTAATAATAATATTAACAATCTAACCATTTACTCCGTCTGTTTTGTTTGTAGTTATTAGCAAAAAGATTCATCATGTAGAAATATATTCAAGGTGAAGGGCCAGGGAGAGGCGGAAACAGAACATTTCAAACATTATGCTTGTGTTTTTGTTTTTTGTATTTAGTGGTTTTGCCTTTATATTCTCAAGACATTTGGAACTCAGTCAGAATTTATTATTGCATGGAACTAAAATTTTACTCAGTTGCATTTTCATTTTCTCTTTTTCTTTTTACACTTTGGCAGAAAGGAACTTTCACACACTGTTCAAGAATGAAGAAAAAAAAAATCAAAATTAACATTTTCGTTTTTGCTCTTCTTTTTTTTTTTTGTTGTTGTTTTTTTTAACATTTTTTTTTTCTGGTTAGACACAATAGCAAGTTTTGTAAGGGGTTGAGAAAATTCAAATTCGGTATACGAGTTTTTCTTTTTCTCTAAACTAACAACAAAAAAAATCTATTGCGTTGATGCTGCTTAACTACGGTTTCCCTCACATTAATACAGGAATTCAAAAAGTTGAAGAGTTTCATCAGTTCTATTGCTGTGATGACCGATTCAGCAATGTTACCTTCTCTTTCTCATTCACTTTCAGACAAATAGTAAAACTCTGAAATGTTAGATTCTCCAGTCTTCTTGTCTATCGACTTCACCAAATACGACTCTCAGTTATTTAATTATTTGTGACAAAGACAATTAACCGTTTCTATGAAATTCCAGATTTTTCCCTAAAGCTGAATTAATGTAATGGATGTTAGGGAATTTTTGCTTTTGCTCTCACGATCGAATACACTCGGAGTACATTTCCACGAATTTCTCATCCTGTCCGATGTATTAACATTTATTACAATGGTGCATTATATAACACTGCACTGCTTAGATCTGACACTCCGTTACCAAGTGTTTAGCTATAATTCTTTCTACTACAAGCACAGGGCCTAAAATTATGGAGGAGGGGGTAATTCGATTACATCGATCCCAATACTCAACTGGTACTTAATTCATCGACCCCGAAAGGATGAAAGGCAAAGTCGACCTCGGCGGAATTTGAACTGAGAACGTAGCGGCAGACGAAATGCCTATTTCTTTACTACCCACAAGGGGCTAAACACAGAGAGAACAAACAAGGACATACAAACAGATTAAGTCGATTATATCAACGCCAGTGCGTAACTGGTACTTAATTTACCAACCCCGAAAGGATAAAAGCCAAAGTCGACCTCGGTGGAATTTGAACTCAGAACGTAACAGCGTACTAACGATTCTTTTCTACTCTAGGCACCACTGGTCTAAACTTGTTTTAGGACTGCTTGGACTCAAGAAAAAACAGTATTTTTAGAGACAGTGTATGATGCTCAAGAACGGTATCGAATTAGAAGCTTCATGATGTTTAATCAATTCGTTTTGTATTATCAGTTCTATCCCCACAGAGGTTAATGATGCTTTAATCTTTCATCCTTTACGGAGCAACACAAAAAAGACTTGTCCTTGTGCATTAAAGAAATAAGGTGGTCGAAACAGTAGAGTCACGGACAAATTGTCGAGCGAGATTTAGTTAAGTCACTTTAAGCTCTGAATTCAAATCACACCGATACAGATTTAGCTTTTAAACATCCCGGTATTGATGAAATATATATCAAACAACAAAAGCAACTCTTTTAATCTTTAATAAGCCTCGTTTATTTTTTCTGATCATGTAGCGAAATCGGAAGTTATAATATTAGGTTGAACAAAGGCGGCGAGCTGGCAGAAAGGTTAGATCGCCGGCTGAAATGCTTAGCGGTATTTCGTCTGCCGCTACGTTCTGAGTTCAAATTCCGCCGAGGTCGACTTTGCCTTTCATCATTTCGATAAAATAGATAGCATTGCAGTACTGAGGGTCGATTTAATCGACTTAAACTCTCTCATAATATTGCTGGCCTTGTGACTGTTTGTCCCGACAATTTATTTTCTGAGTTCATATCTCGCCGTGGTTAACTTTACCTTTCATTCACAATGAAGTGCCAATCAAGAACTCGGCTCGATTTAATCGATGATTCCCTCGTCCAAATTTCAAGTCCTGAGCCTAAATCACAAACCTTTATTAGCTTTCACGTAGCTGGAGACTTTGGATACTTTAGCGACATCCAACTGTCAATATGGTTATTCTTCCGGCTTTTAATTTAAGCTGGAGACATCATAGGCTTAGGGCAGAGATTTGAATTTTAGTGAATCTATATATATATATATATGTATTTGTCTGTGAAAGAGATAAAGTGTATGAGTGTCTGTGTACGTATGTATGTTATAGCGTGTGTCTACTTTGAATATGGCGAAGTCATTGCACGTGACAGATGTCAACCGCCTGAATCAAACAGAACCACCACCATTAGCTTCCACGAATAATAATCAAATGATTAGCATAAAAGCGTGCAAAAACTAAATAAAAACAAAAAAACAAAATAAGATAGAAGAAAAAGGAAATTGCTTGCCTCACGCTGTTATCACACAGTTTAATATTTAAACGAGTCTTTTCTTCTTAATTACGTATACACCAATCAGTGTTTGTAAAGAATGGACAAGAGTAAGTGTAGAGAAGAACAACAAAAAAATTGCTCAATTGTTGGCAGTGTTATTGGTTTTTCTTTTTGTTTTTCTTTTTTTTAATTGGGCCGTGTGTTATATTCACAACACTGAACAAGGTTAGCCGAGTCCATTGAACACAGCTTCATAAAAGAGACGCTTTTGTTCAAAACATGTCACATTCCTTCTACAACGAATTGTTACCACCGACAACCGCATACACACACACACACACACAGACACACACACAGATACACTCAATACACACACACACGCACACATGGTAGGCATAAATATATACTTTTTATTATGTATACATGAATGTATATAGGTGTGTATATACATTTGTATATACGTTCGTTTAGTTATACATACATATGCGCATACACATAGTCACACAGCAACACACACAGACATATGTATGTATCCGTGTATGTGTCTATATATACATATGTATATATATATATATGTGTGTGTGTGTGTGTGCGCGTGCGTGTCTGCGTATGAATGTTTGTATACATATATAATGTACAAATATGTGTATATATATATATATATGTATACGCATGTGTATATATATATGTATGAATATATATGCGTATGTATGTATATACATGTACGCATGTATGTATCTAATACGAACATACACACATATGTATATATCTATATGAATGCATACATATATGTTTTCCACAACATATTTCGTCTGTCTGTTCCTCGATTTCAAATTACACCGAGGTCAACTTTGCCTTTAATGCTTTCGGGGGTCGAAAAATTAAGTACCAGTGAAACACCGGAACCAATACAATCCACTAGCCCCCTCCGCAAATTTAACGTCTTGTGCTTTTGGTGGAAAGGAACATTCTTGCTAGAAATTGATATAAACAGTATATCTGACTGTGGTTTACAATATAAATCAGTTTGGGTTATTTAAGAACTTTAGTGCTAATCGTCGAAAACGACGGAGACACATCTTCATCGAATTTTTGCTTCTCTGACTGTAAGTCTGGCACACAAACACACACACACACACACTCTCTCTCTCTCTCTTTTTATATGTGTGTGTGTGTGTATGAATGCATAAATGTGCATACATGCATATATATGTATATATATATATATATGTGTGTGTGTATGTATCCATGTACGTCGACACACACACACACAACTAGTAAGTATATGCATAGAAGAAATGTCTATACATTCACATTTATACGTGTGTGTATGAGTGTGTGTTTATGAGTGTGTGTGTGTGCGTGCGTATGTGCGTGTGTGTGGTGGGGTTGTATATATCTACGTACGTATACATAGATGTAAGCGTACCTTTACACGGATATTTATACATACATTCGTTTCCTACTCGGCAACCAAACACCTACTGAAGGTTGGGCTTCGCTATTCATTTCTTTCTTTCTCAGGTTCTTCCCAACAACAATGGTTTCCTTTCAGACTCTAGTATTTGCCATTCCTCTTAATAATTTCCCTGAAATCAAACACAGGATCTGGGGCATCGGAAGATTAGGAGGAACCACGATTCGTGTTTGAACATTTCTTAAGTATTTGCTTTATTTTGTATAGCACAGACTCCACATGAGGTCACTTATTGTGTGCTTCGTGGTGTGAAGCGGAGAGTTGTTGACATAGATCATGTTACCTCCTTCATGATTAATGGGGGAATTTGCTTCTCAATGTGTGGCTGTATACGTATATGTATACGATACATACATACATACATACATACATACACACACACACACACACACACACACACATATATATATATATATATACATAGATAGATATAGATATATATATATACATATATGTATTGTACGCATTCATATAGATATGTTGTATATATGTTCGTATTAGATATATGTATACACACATACACACACACACAAACGCATGCACACACACACAGAGGCACACACACTATATATTCGTGTGTGATTGTGCATCTCTACTCTATTAATGTATATATGTGTGCCCGTATTTGAAAACGAAGGCTAATAAATGCCTGCATGTGATCCGCTTGTATCCCTATAGACATTTTTTATAGCTAAACGTGTATAACTATAACTATACACATAATTACTCATATGTGTGTATATATTCATATATATAAATAACGAGAATAGGTCAATGTTCGTACATACAACATATAATATGTATATATATATATATATAATATATATATATATATATATATATTATGCAAGAAATGTTACTTGTGTCGCAAAGACTCATTTTCACGTAACCGATTATTCAAACGACTGATGTAGGAAGATAAAGTGACAACGCAAAAACACAAATCTAAATATTATTAGTTATTGATATATCACCGTTTAGTTAAAAGGAATTTATAATATATCACTGATGACAGAATTGGTTAGAGCAATGCCAGATTATTGATACCACCATTCTTAGATTGCAGATATTTGGATAGTGATTGAACTTGTCAATGCGAAGACTTGGTGAAGGATATAGAATTGATCTATTTAAATGCATAGCTGTTGAGACAGAACTGCTATCGTATCATCTTGAGTACACACGGATCTCACTAGACATCCTCTTCCATGGACCAGCCGCATATAACGTCTGGAAGAAGTATTTTTCAGCTCCGTGCGCTGTAGAATCACCTGCATATATATTTGACAATTTCTACATTTACTTCTTTCATCATTACCTGGTTCCCATAATGCAGCAGATTTGGCGAAGGAGTTATAAAATTTACCATTTTTTTCGCCAAGAGTAATGCGTCGTTTTATGGTTTCTGTTAATAGTAATGGATTTCCCTACAATAAACTGCTCAGTAAATTTTGCTTCAAAGAAACGATTTCTCTCTCTTCAAACATTTTGGTAAAACCACCCAGCCTGCTTCTATTGCTTCTGTAAGTATTCTGCATTTCGATCTATATCTCAATATGCTTCCTACAGCAAATCTAAAAAACAAATAACTATACATATAGGCACAGGCGTAGCCGTGTGGTAAGCAGTTTTAGCGCGGGGCGGTAAATTGTAAAAGTAAGAGGACGAGCGCCTCATATTGAAAGGGCATATGGCATATCAGAAGAAAATTGTAAGAGGCCAAGTGCCTCATTTCAAGGACATGGTGTCATCTGAGGTAAGAGGCTTAGTGCCTCATTGTAAGGACCTTGAGTGCAAAAGAAATATTGGTAAGAGGTTTATTGCCTCAAATTGTAAGTTCACAAAAGAATAATGTTTTAGAGAAGCAAAGATCGGTGGGCGGCTTTTGTCTTCTCTCATCAATACCATGCTGTTCATCATTCACCTCATCTCATTAATGTATTTGTCCAGCCCGCAGCTTCTTCATCTGTGTACGGCTTTCATAGCCAAAATAATGAAATAAAGAAGTATGTTTCCAAACCTCACTGCCTTGGATGTTATCCTACTATGCGGCATCTTGGGCAAGTATCTTCTAATGTAGCCTCTGGCCGACTAACTTCTTGTGTGGCGATTTGGCCAACGGAAACTTAAAGAAGCCAGGTGGATATATATATGTATGTATGTATGTATGTATGTATGTATGTATGTATATAATATATGTGTGTTTCCATCTCCGTACCGCTTGACAATCGGCGTTGGTGTGTTTATGTCCCCGTAATTTAGCGGTTCGACAAAACAGACTGATAAAATAAGTCCCAGGCTTAAAAAGGAAGTAAGTACTGGGGTCGATTCACTCGACTAAAATCTCTCGACTAAAATCTCTCAAGGCGGTGCCCCAGTATGGCCGCAGTATAATGACTGAAACAAGTAAAGGATTAACAGATATTTTGAGGTCATTAGGTTTGTTTGACCATATTGCAGACATCCCGTTCAATACTGACCAAAACTGACCGTTGCTTCTGCCGGAGCTTCCTGTCTACGATCCCAAGAATTTGAAGCCATTTACCCATTTCATGTTCGCACCCTTCCATGGTTTACAAAAAGTCTATAAAAACTTGTGTGAAGGCCCAGAGCAGAGAGAAGATCCGAACTCAGTACTAGTAGCTTACGAAAGCTACCTGAATCTCCACAAATTTCCTACTGTTAGAAGTAATAATTCATTTAATTACATATTTCTAAGCGAAGACCCTGGACCGTGATGATATCATTAACTGAGTTCAGTTCGACTCTTTTAATGATCCACATTGAAGCTACGCGTACGGACAAGGGAACGATTCAATTGTACTAGCCAGCTCTTTAACCGAACTCCTTATTTATTCCAGTTATGGCATTAGTATCAACTGCGAATTACAGACGCGGAAATAGGAACAGTATTATAGCTGTAATGACTGCTGTGTATTAGATCAACAGCATTAAACGATATCAATCATCTCTCGTGGACTTTCGCCAATAGCTTTGATATTATTTTTATCTATTGACAACGAAGGATTTCGCATCAACCACTGACTAAGTCGCATCCACATCCTTAGTTTTATAACATCTGTTGTCCTGCTGACAATCCTAAACTAATATTATTATTATTGTTGTTGTTACTGTTGTTGTTGATAGTAGTGGTGGTTTCTAACTACATCCTTTCTGCTGTTCTATTTACAAGGCAGCGTTGTCGTATTTAGCTCAACAACTCAACACCTCTCACTTGAGACCAGTATAAATTATCGATTCATTTGTATTAGTTCTCTTTGTCTCTATTCAATAAACACTTCTCTAGATGAACGAAGTATTTGCTTGCAACTCCCTTAAGGAATTACATAACAGTATTTTCTATCTATTCATACATACATAAAATAAAATAACGAATGCTTTTATTTGCACAAAACATTACAAGTCGACATCGGTTGATCTCATTAAAAGATCATTAAGAGATTGATACGACGAACGGCAAACGTTGATGCTTATGTGATGATATGCTACTAAAGATGCAATTTAGCGATCCGGATTCGATTCTGTTGCCGATATTTCTTTTGTCTCAGAAACACTCTTGGTTAAGGTATGAGCCTCAGTACGTACATTTGTCTACATCCTGAATCCATTCCTTCGATATGATGTGTATTTATCTCAGACTAAATCACGTTTAGGCAACCCCTTTTTGGGGAAGCAGGCAATATAAGACATGCGTCATCATCAGGAAAGGCCGCGCAACCAAAAAATACCAATGATGCTTTTTCGTTCGGTGTACCTTTCCGAAAGCCCGGCGAGTCGCATTTTTCTCATGACTGAACTAAATGGTCAAATATTTGGTGCCAACAGTGCACCAAATTACAGTTATTTTTATTCTTATTGTTCATTCCCGAGTCAAATTTGATCCTGCTGACCGATGGTTAAATGCGTTGCATTAAATGCGTTCTAGTTTGTTCAGCTAGTCTTAGTATTGCCTAATGTCACCTATTCTGAAGTGGTACGGTGTGATATAAAAGTGTTTTGATTGCTGTTTCTCTCACAGGGGGTACAATTGTTTACATGTTCGATCGTTCTTCTTATTGATGTTTAGCCTCGGCCCAAACCTGATGAGAAAAAAAAAACAATGATGGGCGAGACATATAAAAGCAAATAAACTCCATCACGCCATTTCTGTTGCTGTTGTTATTGTGCTTAACCCTAATCAAGCGTTTCTATGGCATCTGTAGTCGGCCGAACGATGAGATAACATCCAAGCTGTATCTACCCAGATATGTATCCCGCCGCCGAGGTGAGAAATATGCGACACAATGTCAGATGCAGTAGTAAATTATATGAGCTGCATTGTGACAACCTGCATATATTGCACACTCACTGCTCACCAGTGTATGATTATTTTACGTTTATGACCATATTCAGTATATAACTATAATAATGGCATTCTCTCGATGTCCGAGAAAGAAGGCTCTGTAATTTCTTGCTGTGAAAACTTCACACATGATTTGCTTATAGAGATCAAATGTTTGCGTTGCACTTTAGCTCAACCTTTCCATCATATTGACATTGCTTGTACAGGTGTACGGTATACCAAACGTAAAATGTCGAAGCGATCGCAGAGCATCGCGAAATGAAATGATTTTCTCTAGAACACAACTCACTACCCTGTTCAAGACTCGAACTCACAATCTCGTTGCATATGCATGTATCCTTATATATTTGTCTGAGCTCTGTAAGAAAGATGGTACTTTTTAGGATTTTATTTTAGTTGTGTTCTTGGATGTTTGATGGTGGGTTTTCATGTAGAGGGGATTGAAGTTTGCAGCGGCTACAAACTGTGCCCTTTCCATGTTCAGGCGATCATTCATTATTTAATATTTTAGCTTATGTAATTAGTCACCAACTGTGATCTGTGCGTAATCGGTTATAATACATAATGCCCTGTTATGCATTCTTTGAAGTTTATTGCGATATACTGTGGAGAGATTAGTTCCATGTAGGGCTAGCATAACTTGTGATGAATCAATTGGATTGTTTCTATGTCAATTTTGTAGTTTATTTATTCATGTTGGTTAAATGCCCTTCTCGTGATGGTTGTAACCATGTCTCTGCATCGTTTTATTTGCTTTGCTATATCTTCTATTTGTGTTATGAACTTTGCAGAAGAGTTGTATGTAACTGTTCGTGATCTTCTCTGTTTGTGGTAGGCGTATTATGTTTTTGAGTGTGATGCTTGGTTGAATTTGTATTTATAGTGGATTTGGTGACCACCACTTTAATTCTGTTACCGTGAAGTCAGATATCGGTGTGATTTATATGAGGTTGAAGTAATACTGCATAAGTATCTTGGGACATATAGACGTGAATGTGATGTTATATGAGTATAAAACCGTATTTACATTTAGTGGAGACGTGTGGCAGGTCGTAAGAATAATGGGTGAGAAAACTGATCTCTGGTACCCCATTTTCCAAACTGGATGATGTGATAATTTTGTGCAATACACTGCTTTGGCAACTTGACAGATTTTTAGCAAACTAATGTTTATGTTGTTTCAAAGTTTAGATTATTATTATTATGTTTGGATCAATGTTATATCGTATATAGGTGATAGGAAACTACGAAACTAAATTTATGATCTACGTTCGATTTAGTGTTAGTCATTTCTGTTGTTCAGCAAACATACTTGAATTTAGACATGTTCGTCACTATTCCTGTTACATCAATTCCTGACATCTGTAAAATCGATCATCCATTGACAGTTGATTGCTCTGATTAAGAAATACCTTGATATATTGCACTTTTGCATGAGATGAATGGATATTTGATTCGCTAGGAAGAAAGGTCTCATATTTGAACGGGTTTGTGTGACATAAGGTTTAGGAAATTCATTCATTTCCCTAAGATATAAACAGCGAAAGTGGAAACGGCTTGTACCAGATGAGATAAAAATGCGTCGCAAACTCGATTCTGTGGAATTTACGCGATGTTCTACGCACCGGCCACTTCTTGATTGTTCTAATTTCTAAAAATAGGAGTCGATTTTCCTACAGCCATACTCTACTTTCTTAAGAATAAAAGAAAACACCAATATTAATTCATTCTTAATACGTTCTAGCAAATTCGAATGCGAATATATTATCACTGATGATTTTTTGTCATCGAAGAACAACAACGATACTTCTTTAGAGGAAGGCGGCGAGCTGGCAGAAACGTTAGCACGCCGGGCGAAATGCGTAGCCGTATTTCGTCCGCCGTTACGTTCTGAGTTCAAATTCCGCCGAGGTTGACTTTGCCTTTCATCCTTTCGGGGTCGATAAATAAAGTACCAGTTACGCACTGGGGTCGATGTAATCGACTTAATCCCTTTGTCTGTCCTTGTTTGTCCGCTCTATGTTTAGCCCTTTGTGGGCAGTAAAGAAATAGATACTTCTCTAGATATGAACATCAGCGCTTCTATGTGTCCACATCCCGAACTCCGTCCTTGGAAAGAATGGCATAATCTATTAATATCTTGGACTAAACGGTCAAAAGATTTAGTGCCAACAGGGCCCTAACAAATTCAAGTTCAAATGTGCCAGAGCATCTTAAGAATAAATATATACATCATTATTTGTATTCTTGTGCTTCTGCGTTCATCCCATGAATTGTATGAAGGAAATAAAAATATAATAAAAGTCAATATCGACTAAGTAGTGTAACATATGGTTCAGTCAAGCTTTTAGTTGGTACTATGTAGCACACAGGGTGACAGAAAAACTTCCAGTACTTTACACGGCCATTGGTGTGGTACTAAAATAAATAAGGAGAAGGTAACAGTGTCCTCATGTAGCTAGTGGTTTATCGATTCTTCTTTTAGTTATTACTGTGGGATAAACTGGCGCAGATTGTGCACTGCCGTTGAAGCATTTATCTAAAAACGGTGATTCTGGGAAAAGTTTTCGCTGAACTTTGTATGAGGAAAATTGGCTGCGATTTTTAACATGCAAAACAATTTCGTAGGTGCTCCTCCGTAAAGTGAAAGGGTGGCAGACAATGATAATTTAACACAAAACAACGACAGAAAAACAATCGTATTTCACGAAACTGGATATCTTACCGTATTTAGTTCCAGTGGCGTAGCTAACGAGTTCAACTCGTTTAATGGCTGAATGCATTCTTTAAATGTTTATTCTTCTTCTTCTAAATAAACATTGTCGCAATTTGCAAATAAGAGGAATCAATAATTTACTGTATCTGTTTGATTACTTCCGTCAACAAGCAGTAAGGAAACTGAGATTAGTAAATTACTAAATAATGTCGACAACAGCCACATGGGGCTTATTGAAGTTGATTCAAAACTTCATATTTTGTTGTTGCTGTTGCTGCAGCTGCTGTTGTTATTTTTGTTGTTGTCACTGGTAGTGTGTGGCAACCCTTTAGCTCTGCACCAAGAAACCGAGACTCAGAGGCATTCCAGTCTCAAATATAGACCGGCAGATAGATAGACAGAAAGACAGATATACAGACCTGAAGCAATTCCGGAGCAGACATGGAGTAGAGAGAGTGTGTCATTGATGAGGTTGCGTAAGGCGACGAAACCTAAAAGATAGATAGACAGATTGATGATTAATTAAACAATGGATTAGTTGATTGGTTAAAATATTTAACCGACTGACTTTCAACAATAAAGAAGTGAAGTGATCAGTTTGTATGCTTAATATTAACACTGCCATCTTAATATCATAAAATAAGAGATGGAAATAAGTACCAGTAGAGCACTGGGGTCAATGTAATCGATTTGAGCAATTGTCCACTTGAGTTATTCGATCCATTGATCATTTAGGGACATTCTATGAATTGTTCAGTTGGAGCGATTCGATCAATTGTCCATTGATCATTTGGGGGTAATTCTAAGAGTTTTCCATTTGGAGCGATTCGATCAATTGTCCGTTTAGGAAAAATTCGATAAACTGGAAGGTTGAGATATTCGATCAACTGGGAGTCCGGAATAATTCGATCAACTCAGCATTGCAAAAATTCCATCTTTGAATAAAACACATAATGTGAGTTATAGAAAAATAGTTCGCGTAAAACTTAAGCGGTTAAAATTTCTTTGCTACTGCGGCAACGCGGGAGTCATTTTTTGTAAAACATTAGTCAGTCAAACACACCCACCAACTACCTGGTATATATTCAAATTCAGGTACTTATTTTATCGAATTTCCTTTTATCGAACCGCTAAGTTACGAAGACGTTAACGCACACCATTTACCAAGTAATAAGAAATAAGTACGAAAGCACACGCATACACACATGACATATACATATATGTAGGGAGAGAGAGAGAGAGAGGGAGAGGGAGAGAGAGAGAGAAAGATAGATAGATATATAGATAGATAGACCTTTGTTTCGAATAACTTAAACGGACAATTGATCGAATCGCTCCAAACGGACAATTCATAGAATATTCCTAAATGATCAATGGATCGAATAACTCAAGTGGACAATTGATCGAGTCGTTCCAAGTGGACAATTGATCGAATCGCTCCAAATGCACAATTCATAGAATGTTCCAAAATGATCAATGGATCGAATAACTCAAGTGGGCAATTGATCGAATCGCTCCAAGTGGACAATTCATAAAATGTCCCTAAATGATCAACAGATCGAATAACTCAAGTGGAGAATTGATAGAATCGCTCCAAATGGACAATTCATAGAATGTTCCAAAATGATCATTGGATCGAATAACTCAAATGTCATTTGGTTGAATTTCTTTAAAGTGTGAGTTGATGCAGTTCCTTAAGAATACACTTAATCGAATTGGACAGCTGATCGATTTCCTTAGATGCAGAATTGATCGAATATACCCAAACGAACAATTGATGGAATTTCCCTAAGTGGTCAGTTGACTGAATTCCTACAATCGGATAGCTGATCGAAATTGATCGAAAATTGATCGAATTTTCCATAATGATCAGTTGATCGTATCACTCCAAATATGCAATTGACTGATAATGACTAAATATATAGTTGACCAAGTTTTCTTAGACTGTCAATTAAAACAGTTAGTTGCCTGAAATTCTTCAGACGGTCAGTTGATAAGATTTTCCCAGAGATCGGTTGATCGAATTTCATGAAACTGTCAGTAGATTGAATTTTCCTAACCAGTCAATTGACTGAATTTCGTTAAGCGGTCAGTTAATCCAATTTGATCATAATTTCATTTGATCGAATTTCATTAAAAGTTCAGTTGATCGAATGGCTTTAAATGGTCAGTTGACCAAATTTCGTTAATCGGTCAGTTAAGTTGCATTCTATCAAAATTTGAGTAGATCGAATTGTGCAAACAGCCAGTTGCTCATATTTCATCAAATGTTCAGCTGACCATTTTCCCTCTAGTGATCAGTTCGTCGAAGTTAGTCAGTTGTTCGAACTTCGTCAAATGGTCAGTTGATCTAGTTCCACCAAAGGGGCAGTCCCTCGAATTTTACTAATTTTCCCAAATGTTTTAATGAACTGCTTAGTAAATATAAGTTAGAAGCAATCGGCAAACATTTAAAAATGATGCTAGAGATTACCTATAAGCTAAAGTATATAGTTGAAAATAAAACATATATGTATATATATGGAAAAATTGTGCTATTTTATATTCTTAATTTCGCGGTTGCCCATTGTTTGGTTTCGATTTTGTCGACTACACAGTATAGTAGGATGAGTTAAGCAACATCTGTGAGAAAACAGCACCCTGATGAAATTCACTCTGCTAGAAATTTGGAAACGACATGCTGTACTGCTTGGCATTCGCGACGGAAGATCCAGTGCAAACATTTCAGAGTGTTTAGGTGTCAATGTGAGGACAGTGCAATCTGAGGACATGTACCGAGGAGTGATAAAAATCCAGTCAACATCATGGTGTTTGGAGTGATCACTAATGATGGTGAAGTTATACTTCCATTCATTTTTCCACACAGCCGCAGAGTCAACACGGAGGCCTACATCAAGTGCCTGGAGGAGGTAGTGCTGCCCTGGGTCAAGAGAGTTGCAGCTGGAAGACTTTATGTCTGACAACAGGACTCTGCACTATGCCACACCAGCAGGAGAACCGAGTCATGGTTGTCTGACAATTTCTGTCACATCACCCCTAACATCTGGGCACCTGACTCTCCAGATTGCAACACCCTTGATTATTATGTGTGGGTCGCAGTTGAGCGAGGGTCCAACAAAACTCCTTGTATCACCAAAGATGAACAGAAGGCAGCGATTATGGCAGCCTTCACCAACTTAAACAAGGAGACCGTCCAGAAGAGTTTGCAGGAGATTCCCAAATCGTCTGGAGGCTGTGGGTGGCGCCAATGGCGATTTTATTGAATAAATTTACTCTTTAGTATTTCAAGATATGTTTATGTAATTTTGATAAATATATCTGTTAGAATGAAATGTCAGTGTTACGTTCATTTTTGCATAATTTAGACAACATATTCACAGCACCCTGTATATATGTATTTATATACGTGTGTGCATGTATATACATACATACATACATACATACATACACACACACACACGCGCATATATATACACATATATTTATTTATTTATTTATGTATATATAAACACACTCGTGTATGTGATCGTACGTATGTGTGTGTCCGTCCTTGTGTAAGTATTTGTCCCCAGGCCGCTTAACAACTGTTGGTAGTCTGATATCGCTTACTTAACATAGTGATGCAGCAATTGACACCAATAGAATAAGTACAAGTCATATAAGTACAAGTT
>NC_043009.1:48896605-48906605 GCF_006345805.1 Octopus sinensis | reverse complement strand
GAATAATATTAACCTTAAATGAAATTCAAATTGGAAAAGCATTAACAACAGTAGTCCCAAATTTATAGAAAAATTTAAAAGACAGAAATGTCTTAGGTTCTGGTTTTAAGTTTGATTACAGGTCTGCTGGATCTGAGTCCACAAGAACAACACAAGAGCTATGCAAAAACAACATAAAAAACAAACAGAAACAAATTTTGGAATAGGTTGCAGGAAAGCTTGGTTGAATTGAGTACACATAAGACAACACAGTAAAATAATTTGTTCATGTTATTCATAATTTCCTTAAACAAGGCGCTCAATGACCATTGTTCACCCAAAATTTAACTCAAAAATTTCCAAATGGTGGTGAAGTGCAGTTCAATAAAAGAACTGTGATCGATATAATTGATTATATATTTCGAATGTAAGGCCTTACGGTTATACTGGGTGCAGCAAAAGTAAAAACAATGTCTCATATTTTACGCTGTGATTGGTGTGGCGCGAGTAAAGTTAGCAGATGGTAACGTGGCCTTCATGAAGCTAATGTTTCATGCTCTCATTTTAGTTACCATTGTGGTTTGAATCGGTGGACACCGAGAGTTTGTTGTGGAAAAGTTAATCGAGAATGATGTTTATTTTTTTTGTTTTTGCCAGACACCCTATAAGAAGCTTTTTGTGGGGGTTAAAATGGTAGTAACGACGATTCCTCTGGAACAGCCATTTTTAAGTGACGATAACCATTACTTCTCAGTATGATTACTGCTTTCGTCTCTTATAAAAATATTCTAACTAACTAAATTGCTTGTTGCAAGATCAATGACTGGGTGTCACTTATTTTCTGTATATTGCGATCTGTAGTCAAGTACTGCTATCTCTGGCGGACGAGTACCCACCACCGAGGGTGAGCTCAAAAAGCTCGAAACCGTACAGTCTGATGGTCTTTTGGCTGGAAGATGGTAGGTGTTCACTCCCCTGCTTGCAATATATGTCGGGTGCAGTTTGCATCGCATTACCGGCTAGAGGAGGCGGCTTCCTAAGGTTAAAAAAACGAATAACGTCGGTTCCTACGGAACAGCCATGATTAAGTAGCGATAATCGTTACTTTCCCAAAAAGTTTTGATTAATTTTCTTTTTTATGGAGGCATGGAAGATTATGAATTTGCTGAAACAGATTGTGAGTTTTAAAATGTTAAGAACCCCTGCTCTAATAGAGCAATAACGATGTTAATTATAATTAACATAATTAAGACATGTAAACAAAAATATTTATTGTGGAATATAGAAATATTAGCTGTTTCAAGTAACTATAAGGTTCAATAACTATTTAAAAGCTACCGGGGGTAGTCTTAACGTTCTAAGCAAGAAGATCCCCTGTTGACTTTTTTACTTTGTGCCACTGGGAACAAATAAATAAAACAAGCGCTATGGATGATTATTCTGGTGTAAAGAGCGAAAACTGCGTATTTTCAAACATGAGATAAGACGGAAAAGAAATGGCGTTTAACCGAGTGAACAAAGGAGCAACCCGCCATTAAAAGATTAACTTGTCAACAAAAGAGTAAAAATCTCAGCAGTGATTGATGAGTCAACGAATCTGCCTCTGTCTGGTTGCCTAACCTGACAGGCCCGAAATTTTGGGGAACGGGGCCAGTCGATTAGATCGACCCCAGTACACAGCTGGTACTTAATTTAACGACCCCGAAAGGATGACAGGCAAAGTCGACCTCGGCGGAATTTGAACTTAGAACGTAAAGACAGACGCAATACCACTAAGCATTTCGCCCGGCGTGCTAACGTTTCTGCTAGCCCGCCGCCTTAAACCTGATAGAAATATTAGAAATATTTCCATTAAATCATATTCACTTTAACAAATTAGGGTTGCGTTGTATAAAGCATTGCGCCGCAACCAATTTCACTCGCTAGACATTCGTCGGGCCTGAACGCGAAACCTTTCTGCAAAGCAAGATTTTTAACCCGGCAGCCATGTCACGGACTGCAGACACACACACAAACAAACAAACACACACATGCGTACATATATGCGCGAATACATACTTGCAGACACCATTCCTCCATCCGTTCCTCCATCCCTGCATCCATGCATCCATCCATGCATCCAACCATCCATCCAACCATCCAGCCATCATCCATGTATCCATCCATAAATACTTGCATACATATACATACATACATACATACATACATACATACATACGTAAATGCACATATATATATATATATATATATATATATATATATATACACACATACATATATACATACATACACACATGAATACATACATACATATATACATACATACATACATAATACATACATGCATAATACATACTTACATAAATGCACATATATATATACATACACATACATACTTATATACATACATACATAATACATACATATATACATACATAATACATACATAAATACATATATACATACATACACACATACATACATACATTCATACATACACACATACATATTTATATGCATACATTCATACATACACACACATACATACATATATACATACATACATATATACATACATACACACATGCATAATTATACGCATACATACACACATATATGCATACATGTCTCAACAAACGCATATCTGACGGCCGATTCGTCTGTCTATCCATCACACAATTCTATCTTTCTATCTATCACACAATTCACTGATACGTTTATATTCTAGCATGACGTTTGCCATATAACTCTTGACATTTCGGAGCATGCAGGTCAGGATGTGTTGAGTGGTGATATGCTATCTAAAGCACTATATACCTTTAGATTCTACAGGTATATCTATCTGTAAACAAGATGTATTGTCAGATAGAATTATCGATCAATACGACAGCGATCTTATTTACACAAATAATTAAAATTTAATTAAAGTTTCATTTAAACAACTTTTGTATGATTTTGAATAACCTGATACATGCAATCGTAAGCCATTACACTAATATACCTTTCTGTCATGCTATTCCACCTACCACACTGCTTTTGCTAAATTGACACGACATAACAGATACATGCGTTCACCTATGAGAGAAGAGAATCTAATGTTTATACCACAAAACATGCCACATCTTGCGGGGTTTTCATTATTTTTCCAAAGCTCAGTGTTTAGCTTATAATCTCCTTTTATCCACTTTCGATTTTACCAATTTTCTTCCTCACGTCTGTTTTGTAATTTGTGGTTCATTCAATTTGCTGAGTTCGATAGGCGCAGGAACGGATTTGTCGTTGAGAAGGGCTCTTTGCAACCACGTGCTTTTTATATTCAGTCCCACTGAATGCCACCTTGAGCAAGTGTGTTCTACTGTAGCCCCGGGGAAGACAAATGCCTTGTGAGAAAAAATTTGGTGGGCGGAAAATGTGTGAAAACCCGTCTTATATACTCTTTTAGTCTTTTACTTGTTTCAGTCATTTGACTGCGGCCATGCTGGAGCACCGCCTTTAGTCGAGCAAATCGACTCCAGGACTTATTCCTTGCAAGCTTAGTACTTATTCTATCGCTCTCTCTTGCCGAACCGCTAAGTTACGGGGACGTAAGCACACCAGATTCGGTTGTCAAGTGATGTTGGCGGGATAAACTCAGACACACAACATATACACACACATACATACATATATATATATATATATATATAATATATATATATATATATATATATATATATATATATATATATATATATGTATACTATATACGACGGGCTCTTTCAGTTTCCGTCTACCAAATTCACTCACAAGGCTTTGGTTGGCTCGAGGCTATAGTAGAAGACACTTGACCAAGGTTCCACGCAGTGGGACTGATCCCGGAACCATGTGGTTGGTAAGCAAGCTACTTACCATACAGCCACTCCTGCATATAAATAAATTTAAAAATAGCGGAAAATGCGCAACATTTAAAAACAATTATTATCTTTTTGAGAAAATTAAAAGGCAAAAAGTCATGTACTATTTCATTTTGATGTATTATATCTTTTTACCATCCAATCGCCTTTGGTCATTCACAGAGCGTAACTAAAGGAAAAATACACGCGCGCGCACACACATGCACATTTCTTTACGTCCCTGTAACTTTGCGGTTCGGCAAACGGTACGAATGTTGAATCAAATACATTTGCTGGATGATATGGAATCACTCGATTGATACTCGGTTCATAAAGTTGGTCACTATTTCATACTCTGCAAGTGAATTAGTTATTCGTCACACACACAAACACACACACACACACACACACACACACACACACACACACACACAAACAGACACACTCTCACACACACACACACACACAAACAGACACACTCTCTCACACACACACACACACAAATACTGCACAGTGAGATTCAAATATATATTGCTTGATATACAAATATTTCGAACTCAGAATGCATTCTTACATATGGTAAAAGAAACAAAAAGGGCAAAAATAAAACTTATGTATTACAATCGAAGTTTCCTTTCATGAGTTCCCAGAAAGAGAAAAGGGAGCGAAGTTCATATAGAAAAAAAAAACTACACAAAACTACACAAAACAAAATTCAAAATTTATTCATAAATTATTATAATTATGTAATTGAATGACGTAATTAATTTATGAAACAACGCCCAAATGTGATTTTAAATACATTCTTTATCTATTACTTGTTTCAGTCATTTGACTGCGGCCATGCTGAGGCACCATCCTGAAGAAGTTAAAGAAACAGATCGATGCCATCACGTATTTTTACAGTTTCTTTCGGTGACCTTCCTGCTCTGTTACGGGGACGTAAATATACCATCACTGGTTGTCAATTAATGATGGGGAACAAACTGCAGAGTAAAGAAAAGCCACCCACACCAACACACTCCACACACAACAAGCACACACACACACACACTTACACACACACACACACATAAATATATATATATATATATATATATATATATGTATATCCTTAAATCCTTAAATCCTTAAAAATGTTTTAGCCCGGAGGCCGCGGCCATGCTGGGGCACCGCCGCTGAATGAGCTACATTAATATGTGAATCCACCTCTGATACGTGGCACTTGATCAACAAGGGAGTTCGACGCTGCTGCCCGCATCTGCGTCTCCTGTCGTGAGGTAGGTTCATCTGGCACTCCCGACAAGAAGAGATCCAGTTTAGTTTTAAAGAAACCCACATCCACACCATGTAAGTCTCTCAGGCATATATATATATATATATATATATAAGACATGCTTCTTTCAGTTTCCATTTACTAAATCCACTTAAAAGTCTTTGGGCGGACTACAGCTATAGTGCTGAACCGAAGACGACGTGGTTGGGAAGTAAGCTTGATAACCACACAGCCAGGCTTGCGCTTCTACATATGTATGCATGTATATATATATATATATATGTGTGCATATATGCATGATATGCTCATTTACCTCCAGTGGAGATAAGCTTAGTTGGCATGTGTGTCTTAGATACAATTTGTGCAACAAATAGGTGTTTACGTCACACTTATTTCTTTCCTTTACTTCTTCTACTTCGTTCCACTTCCTTCTGCCTCCCACACTTACCTCTTCTTCTTCTTTGTTTTTTTGTTTTTTTTTGTTTTTTTTTGTCTTTTGTTCTTGTATTTTTTTTGCTCTACATCTTCCTCATTTTTCATTATCTTCACTTTAATAGGTCTTTTCTTCGTCCAATAATTCTTTTTTTTTATTCCTCTTTCATTCCACCGCGTTTTACCTATTCTTATCATTATCGTCAACGTCATCACATCATCACCATTGTCATCGTCGTCGTCGTCGTTGTTATCATCGTCATCGTCGTCATCGTCGTCATCATCATCATCTTCATCATCATCGATGTTGTCGGCTTCGTCATCATCATCGTTGTCTGCGTGATTTTTCTTCCTCTCCCTCTCCTCTCCCTTTTCCCCTTCTCATCTCCTCCTTTTCCTTCACCTTTTTTGTACTTCCTTATCATCATCATAATCATCAACAACATCAACCATCTTCATCATCATCATCTTGTGCTCCCCCTTCCTGCCTTTTCCCCCCACCTTCCTGCTCCTCCCCCCATCCCCCGCATGTTTCACCTACTACTTCTACTACCAATTGCTACTTAGTACTTACGAAAATATGTTGCTTACATAGATTTCAACCGAATCAGAACCAATTTCATATAGGTTAAATTGAAAATGTAACTAATTTATTTACGTAACATAATTCTATATTATTATTATTATTATTATCATCATCATTATTATTATTATTATTATTATTATTATTATTATTATTATTATTATTATTATTATTTGCTTAGAAAATCTTGTTTATTCAATCTTCTTACCAATTCTTTTACTTTTTTGTTTTTATATATTTTTTGTTTTTTATTCCCCTTTGCTTTTAGTCTTTTCAGTCTATTACTCTCTTCTTTCCTGAGGTAAAGATTAAGGATTAATATTCAATGTTTCCCGAGATTTATTCTCTTGACGTAACTATGTATGTGTAACCAAGTGCTTCACCGCCCCCCCACCCACCCCCACCCCAACTGTTTGGATTTATTCGATTCTAGTTTCTGAAAGAGATTTACATATATTATTTCGCTACGGTTGCAATCAATAGAGATTTTCCTGTACATTCTCGAAGGTGACGACCTCCGTATTATTTTAAGAAGCAGTTTTGTATGCTTAAATAATCTTAGCCATGTGAACTATTTTGATGAATCCTTAATTATCTTGACTATTGCAATGTTTGTAATTTCATGCTAAGATGTTAATATTGTTTAGGATGGATGAAATGCATTTTTAGTAGTTACTAGCAGTATCGCCCGGCGTTGCTCAGGTTTGTAAGGGAAATAAATATAAAGCATTTTTAGAGAGTTATAGACAAAAAATAGCAAAAAAATGGAAAAAAATTATGGTAAATTTTTTTTTTAGTTAAAAAAGGTGGAGTTGCGTTCCCTAGACAGTTTGCGGTTTGTGTTTCTGATTCTCGACCCCATGTCGAATTTATCGATTTTTTTCAGAACTGGGGGAACTTTTCAAAATTTTCGCTGCGTTAGTTTTGAATTATGACATTGGGCTATGTGTGTGTCAAGTTTCATCAGAATCGGTTGAAAGCCGTGGTCAGAGTGAGGGTACGAGCAAACAGACACACAGAAACACGCACAGACAAACTGCCGTTTATATATAGAGAGATATAAAACGTTTAGGGACGATTGCTTCCAAAACGTGGTTCGGTTTTGAGTTCAGTTTCACTGTGTGGTACTTGGGGCACGTGTATCCCACTATAGCACCGAAACGACAAAAGCTTTTCAAGTGGATTTAGTAGCGTGCGTGTGTCTGTGTGAGTGCATGTATGTGTCAGTGCGTGCATGTATGAGTGACTCCATGTTTATTTTAATTTTAGCATTTCCCTTTTCAAAACAATAATATACCTCTCATTTGCTGAGCTTCGGCTGATACCGGGTTCTTTCATGTTGTTTTCAAGCAAAGGGACTACACCTGAGAATTTTGAACAAATATTCCGAATGCTGTTTATCATTTAAAGCCAGATGATGATGTAAAAAAAAAAAGGGTTACATTATTATTGTAAGGAACAGTGACCCTCCTCCACCATCTGTCCTACCCCACTATGCTGGACTGCTGAAATCTACAAGTTTTTTTTCATTCTCTCTCTGTTTATTTCCTCTTATCCCTTTCTGTTGAAGAGCGTAGGCTCAAAACATAAAAGACTTTTTAATTTTCCCGAGCGTCAAACTAATACACTTGCTTATTGTTCATACACCTCTCTTCGTCTTTTGTTTTTCTATAAATTTCAACTATTATTAACCTTCACTTAGCAGACATTAAACACTATATCCAACCGCAAGAGAAGATTACCAAGATTTCCTTGTATAATCATCGGTGCAGATTTCTTCAGATTCCGTTCCATTAAACAGATGAGATTTAAGTCAAATCTATCCTGAACGCTAACTCATCACACGTAAGATTTTCCGTGGCGAACTTGATCTCCAGACTAACAAACCACCTTAACATTTTTAACAACGTATATTTTGCCTAACATTGATAAGGTTTATCACTGAGTGATTCTCGATTAGATTACAGAGAATCTCCATTGGTGAGCGATTCTTGTTGCATTTTATTCATCTGAATGCAATGGGAAGGATACAAACCACTGACCGTTCTTTTAATTGCTTCAGCCATTTCCGTTTTGTCGTCCTCATTACTCCATACACCCTTAATTATATTTCATGCTACTCAGAACAGTGAAGTCATACAACATATTTCATGTATGACTTGGCATATTTCAGTTATTACTATCCCTTAGTGTGATTGAAGTTGTTACCATTGTAGTTGTCCTAAGTGTGAGTTATGTCCAAAGTGGAACAAATGTATTAAAACGGATGCATCAGACATGATTCAGTCATGAACACCCCGTCCTTTGGAATAGCATATACTATATTGTTCAACATATCTAGTAAACCTTATAGTCCAATGAAATTTCAGTTGTGGCAGCCTCTTGTATTTTCACACATAGGCAATTTGGGTCAGCATATCTCAATATTTTTTGAAACAACATGGTATGATTTGGGGGCAATGCCCTGTTAGAGTCTCAAATCCCTGATGAGATACAGCAGAATTTGAGCTCATAACTCACAACTCCCTCTTTTCTATCCATTCTGGCATCCAGCCCGTAAAATTACAAAGAAACAAGCGGTATAATGAAATGGGTATCATATTTACATGTTGCCTACATGTATGGGCATCATCATTCAGAGATGAATATACTTAATCGAGAAAGCCATACGTGTGAAACGCCACCCTTTTAATCTTCGGATTGAGGATCTACCTGTGAGCTACTCACTCAATGCTGTCTTTTATGCTAGCTTTATTTAAACTAAACCCTAACATCAGTCATGTTTATTAAGAAGCTGTTTGAACTATACTGTTAATAAAATGCAGTCTTAACTATCTCTGCTTTATCATGATTATATATGTGTGAGTGAGTGAGTGGTGTGTGTGTATATATATAGATGTATGCATCTCTCTCTCTCTCTTTATATATATATATATATATATACGAAATGATTGTATCTATGTTATTTTTTGTCTTGTTTCCTTCTCTGGAAGTTTATAATTACTCCGTACGGAATAGAAAAAGCTTTCAACCACAAAAGCATAGTTGCAATTCACATCAGTGACATAAAGGGCATCTCGAAGTTTGAATGAAGTTTATTGAGGAAATCGCTCTACCCTTCCAGCCCCGAAGAATATCTTTTCTCTCCGTGTGGTTTGCTTCATTCATTCATTCATCAGCACATTTGCTCCATGACAAAGCTTTCTATTCACTGTGTTTAATAAGCCAATGAGATGGTTGCAGCTGATGTAACGAATGTATGCTTTGCACATGGGTTTTGATCAACCAATATACTTGACATTACTGACGGGACTTTAGAAGCACAGAAGAAGAGAAGCGACTGATTTAGGAGGCAAATAAACTAGATGAAAATAGACTTCAGAAAAACAATCTCTCCGGTATAAAAACCAAAGCTGTGAAGTGGACACTGGGGAAGTAATAACTTTTTCTACCTTACTTGCATCGGTGCTTGCTGTGTTGGCTTATACATGCATTAATATAAAGAAACGCTTCGTTGATTTACGAACAGTTGCAGGAATAAACGTGTCTACAGCCTTCAAAAATACTTGTCGATTTAACCCTTTCAACTCTAATTTGCTACTTGCAGACGTAAAATGAATTTTCTCAGAGAGATTTCCGCCTCCATCCGCCTATATCACACGCGAATATCGCGTGCTCTCTATTTATCCTTCCTTCATTTTTTTTTTATTCCTCTCTATTTCTCTATTTCTCAATTTTACTAACACCTCTCAAGCACGCAATATCTCTCTATCACTTTCTCTCTCCCTCTTTCTTTTTCTCCACCTATCTATCTACCAACCTACCTACATACCCACCTACACACCTACCTACTTACCT
>NC_043009.1:48824105-48894105 GCF_006345805.1 Octopus sinensis | reverse complement strand
CCAATAAGTTAACGTATTTAGTTCAATACGGTTAACGTATTGGGTTAATTTAATAATAATGAGTAGTTATGTGTTCACTCCACCCCTCAGGTATTCCATTGCATTTATTCTACGTTATCTCAGTTCATCTTACTACTAGAATATGCTAGATCCTCTGGGATACTTGTCAGTATTATATCATGCAGAAACATTTACGCAATTACGGGTGGATCCGCCTTATCCATTCTCCTCTTCCCTCTTGTGACTTATTCTTCAAGGCAGCTCGGTGAACATTTTAGTCAAACAATCCTCCATACATTTCCAGTACTCTGCAAACTAATTCTACGCCACATTTGAGGCATCAACCTGTTAAGAACCACGAGAAGCAGAATGCCAATGACAAACCACTTCCTGCTTAGTGTAAACCTCCAGCTACCCAGTTCTTCAATCCAAAGAGAAAGTTTCCAGATGTTTGCTTGACTTGTTAAAAACTTTATTTAGATGCTGTGGTATTCCGATCATTCAGTTTAGAAGTCCACGCGCACTCCGAGATAATTTTTCTACATTAGCGGAATTTTCTGTTACGTAAATCTAAGAGAACTCGATGATTAAGCGGTTATAGTTGTACAATCAAGACTGAAAATAGCAATAAAATTCTTCGTCAGCACCATGATAAACTCTGAAGGATACATAGTATAGAAAAAGGGACTATCCTGGATCAGATGCGTTTGTCGTAGACCTGGCCCATGAGAACTAACTCGGGGTTAAATAAAAGCAACAGCAACCATAACAGATGTATATGCACTACAAGTTAAATAGACTCACAACCGCGTGCGCGCGTACACACACAAACATACACACACACACAAACATACACACACACACACACACAAACATACACACACATACACATATGTACATGCATATATTATTTTTTTCTATTTTTTAATAATCTCAGAGATTGGATAATGGACATGCTCGAGCACCGTCTACTACAGTTGTTTTAGCTGATCCCATGGATCGCTGGATAATTTCAAAGAAGAGCACAACCCTCAGTTAAATATTGGTAATTATAGTTCCACTCAGATTTAAGGTTGGAGCTTGACTCGATCTCCGTACCGTGACATTGATTACAACACATCTTTTCTGAATGCAGAGAACACTTCCCAGTTACTACTAGAAATATTTTTACTCCTAAGCGGAGTTGAGTAACGTGAAGGAACATAACACATTGCCCAGTGAAAGGGAGCGAAACTATAATCTTGCGATCATGAGTGCACCTCCACAGCAGCTTAACCACTGCATACTCTCGGATTTATGAAAATAAAGCATTCGCTAATGATGAAACGTAATCTCGGATGGTGGTGGAGACTTTTATAATGAATGAGCAGGACACCACAGCATCTGAATAAAGTTGACTGTCCTTCGAAGCATACTCTCCATTATTGGACCGTTAAGTAAGCACACCGACACCGGTTGTCAAGCGATGTAGGATTCACTCGAACACATGAACACACACACGCACACGGATATATATATTTTATTTCAATTATTTTTTCAAAAGCTGTTCTAAAATCACGTAATCTTTCTCTCTCCACCACCTCTCTCTCTCTCTCTTCTCTCTTCTCTCTCATCTCTCTCTATATCTATCTCTCTATATATAATATAGTATATATATTATATATATATATATATATATATATAAATATATATTATATATATATATATATCGGCATAAGAGACCGATAGAATAAGTACTGGGCTTACAAAGAATAAGTTCCGGGGTCGATTTACTCGACTAAAGGCGGTGCTCCAGCATGGCCGCAGTCAAATGACTGAAACAAATAAGAGAGTGAAAGAGTGAATATATATATACATATGTATATATATATGCATATATATATGTGTATATATATATATATATATATATATATATATATATATATATATATATATATATCATATATATATACATATTATATATATATATACATATATATGTGTATATATATGTAATATATATATTGTGGTGTGTGTGTGTAAGATACAAAATGGGACAACAAAACATCCAGATAGACGATACAAAGAAAGCAAGGACAGTCATTCGAGTTTTCTTTCCTCAGTCTAGTACCAGATTATCTTCGCAATTTCGGCTTATTATCGAGTTTTGCTCCAATCTGGCCAGCCCCAAGGAAAAAGTAAGTTAAGAGCATTAGATTCCTTGGAAGAAGCAGCGAATGTATATGAAATCAAAGACGGAAAATGTTACACAAATACAATAAAAATATAACAGGACGTATAACAGGTGTCTTTAGACTAAGGATGAATTGAATTAAGCTGGTGTGTGTAGAAATGGCGCCTACGGCAGGATATACATATACATACATACTACATATATATATATATATATATGTATAAGGGTGTTATAAAATTATTTTAGCATTTTCTATCTTGACTTGTTTTTTCATATATATATATATATATATAGGCTTGGTCGGCCCGGGGAAATAATAAAAGACACTTGCCCAAGGTGCCACGAAGTAGGATTGGACCAAGAACTATGTGGTTGAGAAGCAGTTTCTTGCCACACAGTCATAGTTGTTCCCATATATGTGTGTATGTATGTGTGAGTGCGTGTGGTGTGTGCCTGTGATAACGTCTGAGTATGTCCATGTGTCCGTGCCCCTGAGTTTATGTATGAGTGTGCTTAAGTGTGTAGGTCCTAAAAATATAATGTCTCCTACCAGTTAGAAAGAATACATCAATTCAAAATATAAAAGTAGATGTTTTGTAATAATCTTCTTTGAGACGATGCCAAAATTCTACTGTTTACATTTGGTAACAGTCTTCCAAAATACACCAACGAAACATATCTAATAAGTTCACTTCTTATATCTACTTCATCTTTATAATTCTACACAGCATATTGTAGAGTTTATATTTTTGCTATCCAATCACTTTCTTCTGTTGTATACAATGCACGCCGTCGTATGTGTCTATCTGTGCGTGTACACAACGCACCTGCATACATAAATAAAAGAGAAGAAGAAGAAGAAGAGAGAGAGAGAGGTAAGCACAAGATTTATTATATATATATATGTATATATATATATCTATATATATATATATATATATTATATATTATATATACGGATATTAATAGATTGAAAATAGATAGATAGATAGATGTTCTTGTGTTTGTAGTGTGTTGTGCGTGTGGCAAATTCCAAATTTTACTCTTATTTATGTGTCTAGCTATCTATATGCATGCAATATACATACATATATCCATCAATACATACATGCATAGATGCGTAACATACATACATACAACACACACACACACATATATATAATACATATATATATATGCACACACACATACACATAGATATATGTATAGTATATATACATACCAAATATACATCATATATATATATACATATATATATGCATATATATACATATATATGTGTATATATATGTATATATATAGTGTGTTGTGTGTGTTGTGTGTAAGATACAAAATGGGACAACAAAACATCCAGATAGACGATACAAAGAAAGCAAGGACAGGTCATTCGAAGTTTTCTTTCCTCAGTCTAGTACCAGATTATCTTCGCAATTTCGGCTTATTATAATCGAGTTTGCTCCAATCTGGCCAGCCCCAAGGAAAAAGTAAGTTAAGAGCATTAGATTCCTTGGAAGAAAGCAGCGAATGTATATGAAATCAAAGACGGAAAATGTTACACAAATACAATAAAAATAATAACAGGACGTAATAACAGGTGTCTTTAGACTAAGGATGAATTGAATTAAGCTGGTGTGTGTAGAAATGGCGCCTTACGGCAGGATATACATATACATACATACTACATATATATATATATATATATATGTATAAGGGTGTTATAAAATTATTTTAGCATTTTCTATCTTGACTTGTTTTTTCATATATATATATATATATATAGGCTTGGTCGGCCCGGGGAAATAATAAAAGACACTTGCCCAAGGTGCCACGAAGTAGGATTGGACCAAGAACTATGTGGTTGAGAAGCAAGTTTCTTGCCACACAGTCATAGTTGTTCCCATATATGTGTGTATGTATGTGTGAGTGCGTGTGTGTGTGCCTGTGATAACGTCTGAGTATGTCCATGTGTCCGTGCCCCTGAGTTTATGTATGAGTGTGCTTAAGTGTGTAGGTCTATAAAATATAATGTCTCCTACCAGTTAGAAAGAATACATCAATTCAAAATATAAAAGTAGATGTTTTGTAATAATCTTCTTTGAGACGATGCCAAAATTCTACTGTTTACATTTGGTAACAGTCTTCCAAAATACACCAACGAAACATATCTAATAAGTTCACTTCTTATATCTACTTCATCTTTATAATTCTACAGCATATTTGTAGAGTTTATATTTTTGCTATCCAATCACTTTCTTCTGTTGTATACAATGCACGCCGTCGTATGTGTCTATCTGTGCGTGTACACAACGCACATGCATACATAAATAAAAGAGAAGAAGAAGAAGAAGAGAGAGAGAGAGGTAAGCACAAGATTATATATATATATAGGATGTATATATATATATATATATTATATATATATATATATATATATATATATACGGATATTAATAGATTGATAAATAGATAGATAGATAGATGTTCTTGTGTTTGTAGTGTGTTGTGCGTGTGGCAAATTCCAAATTTTACTCTTATTTATGTGTCTAGCTATCTATATGCATGCATATATACATACATATATCCATCAATACATACATGCATAGATGCGTACATACATACATACAACACACACACACACATATATATATAATACATATATATATATGCACACACACATACACATAGATATATGTATATGTATATATACATACCAAATATACATCATATATATATACGTGCCTCATTGCAGGTTTTAGTTTTATGATATTTGTCTATCTATCGGTCTGTTTTGTTATTTACGTCCATCTCTATGTATGAGTGAATATGGTTGTGCGTCTGTACACGTATCTGAGGGTCTATATGTGTAAAATGGCGGAGAATGATTTAGTATCGACTAAAATAAATACATTCTGGCACACGCAGACATGCGATGCACACGCGTGCGTATGTGTGCTTGTGTGTATGCATGCATACCAAACTATATCTCTGTGTAAATGTATATGTATGCATATACACAGACACACATATATATATATATATAGTTATATATATATATATATATATATATGTATATATATATATATGTATATATATATATATGTATATAAATATATATATATATTATATATGTGTGTATTTATATATGTATGTATGTATGTATTTATGTATATACACGAATACATACCTAAGTTAATGTGTGCTTGCGTGTGTTAAACATAAATATACCGAATAGTATTTACTCAGCTAAATTCATTGAATTCTGTAAGATTAAAAGAAATATGAAATATAGACAAACAGTCTAATATTCGATTGCTGATACTAAATCATACTGGATTTACTATTTAGTCAACTGAAGGACTTAATTAGATAATTATTGGTAACATCAAATTAGTGAAACAAATCTTTGATCCTATCTACCAACAGCGCGGAAGAGAGTGGTGAGAGATAACGGTGGGGGAGACAGTGTGTATGTATGAGAAAGAGAGGAAGAGAGAATGAGCAATGGAAAATGAAGAGGAGACGATGGTAGATATAAATAGCGGGTAAAAGAGAATGAGATAGAGGGAGGTAATGAATTAAGAGAGAGGGAGTTAGTGAGAGTGAAGTGCGAGAGGGATGGATTGCTAAAGAGGGAGGAAGGGAGAGATAGAGAATGAAAGTTGATTAAAAGGGGATGCCCAGATAATGAAGTAGAAAACTATGAGAGAATAAGAGATTTAGAAGTAACCTGAGAAAGATATAGATATATACATACATGTATACATAGATGTATATATATATACATACATATATATATATATATATATACATATATACATACATGTATATATACATATACATATATCTATGTGTATGTGTGTGTGTATATATATATATATGTATGTATATATATATACATATACATATATACACACACTCACACATACACATTCACTCATTCACTCACACACACACATATATGAAAATTGGTATTTATGGAGATAAATATGTGTGTATGCATGTATATATATATATATATATATATATATAAATAATTCAAAGTGAGTCGGAGGTTGTGAGTCCAACCAACCAAGGGATAGTATCTCTCCAATATACTGCTGGTAGAATACCCATTTATTAATACACAACTGTTGGTTATTGCGTGGCAATTACACTACTGAGCGTAATAAATGGGCGATGATAAAAAATAATGGTTTTCACTTAAGTTATACTTATCCGGCAAGAAGAAAATGGAGGGGATTCAGAGGTAGTAGGCATCAGCTATTAGATATTATATTACGTCTCTCTCTTTCTCTTTTCTCTTTTACTTGTTTCAGTCATTTGACTGCGGTCATGCTGGAGCACCACCTTTAATCGAGCAACTCGATCCCGAGACTTATTCTTTGTAAGCCCAGTACTTATTCTATCGGTCTCTTTTTTGCCGAACCGCTAAGTGACGGGGACGTAAACACACCAGCATCAGTTGTCAAGCGATGCTAGGGGGACAAACACAGACACACAAACACACACATATATGTATATATATATACGACAGGCTCCTTTCAGTTTCCGTCTACCAAATCCACTCACAAGGCATTGGTCGGCCCGGGGCTATAGCAGAAGACACTTGCCCAAGATGCCACGCAGTGGAACTGAACCCGGAACCATGTGGTTGGTTAGCAAGCTACTTACCACACAGCCACTCCTGCGCCTATTTTAAACAATTATAACACTATATATACGTGTGTAAAGATTGTGTTTTACATATATAAGTACCAGTAATTTCTAGAATAGAGAAAGAAGAACAGTTTCTAACAGCTGTTTCTGTCAACAGGTCACAGTACTCCATGTGTTATTTCCATCTTTTCAATATACTGTAGTGATCGGTAGATAAAATTAGAGTACTTTTTAGATCCTCTTCTAAACTCTCTGATGAAGACTAGACACACACCGAAGTAACCTAATTTTGTCTATCGATCACTACAGTACATTAAAAGGATGGAAATAATATGTAGGGTACTGTGACCGCTTGGCAGAAACACCTGTAAAAAACTGTTCTTCTTTCTCTATTCTAGAAATTACTGGTACTTATATATGTAAAACACAATCTTTATACCTGTATATATATTCTCATATTGTATAAAATAAATAGACATAACATAATGTCTAACACTTGATGCATACTACCTCTGAATCCCCTCCACGTCATTCTTGCCGTATATATATATATATATATATATATATATATATATATATATATATATATATATATATATATGTTGTGTGTGTGTGTGTGTGTGTGTGTGTATGACCTATATTATACACATAAGATGCATATATATTATAAGTATTTTATATGTAGAAATATCGTTATATAATATATGTATTATATATCATCGATATGTAATATGATGTATATGCATATTCATATTTCTATCGATATATATGCATTTCATATATCATATACGTATATATATTTCATATCCCTATCAATTTATTATCTATCTATCTATCTATCTATCTATCTATCTATCTATCTATCTATCTATCTATCTATCTATCTATCTATCTATCTATATAAAGATATAATCATTTATAAACATACATGAATAGAGATGGTGAGAGAGATAGCGAGAGAAGAACTGGGAATGAGAAAAGGGGAGATAAACAACGTACGCTTTAATATATTACCCCACATTAGAAAATAAATTCTTGATCCATTGTTATGAACATGTGATCAAATTAAATTTCCTGATACGTTATTTTGAACAGGAGATCCAATTTAAATCATCAATGTGGATCCATTCTTGTCTTATAAGGGATTCTTTGCTCATATTGATCGTGTATGTTTCTGGATCATCTCTTCGCACTAATTAAATTGTGCTCAGGATTCATCGACGTGAAAGACCAAACTGAAGTTTGAAACGTTTAAAATTCTTTGGAGTGGAAGGAAGATCCAATTGAATGAATATAGAATCGATGTGCGTGTTTATACACACACACACACACAAGCACACAGAAAAGGTACATATATATATATATTCATATATAAGATATATGTATATATATATATAGCTATAGATATATACACATGTATGTATGCATATAATTATATACATATACTTGGATATATATTGATTCATATATAAACGTGTATGAATAGAAATTTACATTTTTACGTATAGTTATATTTAATATTTATATTTATATATGTATGTATGTATGTATATATATATATATATATATATATATATATATATATATATATATATATATATATATTATATACATACATTTAACACACTCACATATATATATTTCTGAGAGAGTGAAGGCTTTTAAGGAATTAATTAATGTTTGTGGTGTGTGTATGTGTGTGAGGAGGGAAACACTATGTATCTGCGTGTGTGTATATGACGGAGAGAGAGAGAGAGAAAGAGAGAGAGACGGGCTAGAGAGGGAAAGAGAGAGATTAAAAATTAATCTCACGTTAACATTTTAGACACCACATAAGTTTGGGTTTTTTTTTGTCTAACCAATGTTCTGAATAGTTCTGCGGTTTCGATACTAGTCGTTTTCAACTTTCTACTGACTCTTTGTGTTTCTTTATACATTTCCATCTGGAATAATAGTTTCTTACTCAAGAGATTGGTATCTGTAGGAGTTTGGCTGTTTTATGGCACCATGGCTCCCTGTCGTTTCTGCCGTCAAACATATTACTAAAAACACACATACACACAAAGACACACACACACAAACTCACCCCCCACACACACACAATCTTTTATCATTGAGCGCTTTATCATGTTATCATAACTAGAATGATTGTCAGATCAGATCAGATGAAGAAAATAGATTTTGCTCTGCCGACTCCTTCACACTTAACGTTGTATTCCATACACCGTGTTAGCTAAGTCATACGAGACTCAGAGAAAGAGAGAAAGAAACAGTGAGGATGCGAGAGAGACATACAGACAGACATACAGGAGTGATTTAGGGTAGCTTTTTATATTTGCTTTGCTGGTTTTTCTTCTTTTTTTTTTGCTTTCTGTTCTGTTTGCCACTGTTGCAAGCGGCGCCAACTTTTGTCTGGCCATGACATCTTATTAATATTTTGATTTTAATGTTAAGTTGACGACTGTTTACTATGGCAGTATTTTCATTTCTATTAGTGGCAATGAAGGACAAGTGTGCAATCCAGGACACCCACCGCACTCACCATACACAAGACTCTTTACACACGAACGTACACACACTTACATGGACACGCGCGCGCACGAACGTGCGGACATATACAAATGTAAACAGCTACGACTACGGCGCACGTGTTCTTTACATTAAATACATACATATACATACATATATGTAGTATATATATATATATAGTATATATATATATTTATTTATATATATATGCGTGTATGTGTATCAATATATACATATATATGTATATGATTATATCTATGTATGTATATATATATATATATTTATATATGTGTATATATGTGTATATAACTATGTGTAATACACATACACACATACATATATATGTGTGTAATATATGATGTGCTCGTACGTCCGTTTGCACGCGTGTTTATGTGTGTGTTCTCGGGAAAATGTAGTTAGATTGATGATAAATCAAGGCAAAAGTTTACTTTAAAATGCTGCAAAGCTGACATAAAAATATAGAAATACAGACAGATCGAAACGATAAACATATATGTATATGCATATGTATATGTATATGAGTGTCCGCGTTTTTGTGAGCATGTGTGCATGTGTGTGTGTGTGCGTGTGTGTGTGTGTGTGTTTATGTGTGGAATGTAATTTCATAAATATGTAAATATCGTATGATTTATCACGAGGGAAAGAAGAATAAGATGGTTGATCATGTTTGGACTCCAATCAATCTGACGAATGGAAACGGAGCCAAACACTTGTATTTTTTTTTTTCTTGATTTTTTTTTTTGTTTTTTTTTTATTTATTATTTTCACATGTGGCAAGATAGATAAAGAAGATAAAACGAAAGACAAAGACCAAAACAGCATGAAGATGCTCAACAGATGATAGAAAAGCGAAATGAAGTGTGTTTCTCGATGTGTACATACCCCAAGGTACTGGAAGTGATTGCTTATAAGCATTTTTTAAATTTAACCATCCTTTACTTTTCGTATTTCTTTTCTCGTTTTTGCCTTCCTTTGGCGATTTCCTTCACGTTCTTACAACAGCCTCATCAAAGAACTTCATGTTTTCTTCTTGTTTTTTTTTCACTTTTTTTTTGTATTAATTGTATTGCTTCTATCACTTTTGTTTGCTTGTGTTACTTGGCACTATTTAGCATTTTATTATCATCATCAACATCATCATCATCATCAGTAGTCGTAGTAGTATTTTTTTTTTTTTTGCCTTTAACTTTATTTCCTTCCTGGAACCAGCTTCAAATTTTATTTAATATTCTAAAGAAAACCTAATAATATAATCAGCAGGAAGCTTACTATTGTTTGTAATTTAATGCAACTGTTTAATTTCAACGTCCTGTAATCAGATTTCATAGTTTATGCATGCAAAAACGCACGTACACGGACCAACCACCAACACACCACGTCCAGAAGAGAATATATATATATATATTTTGGTATGTATATGCAAATAATGAAAGAGAAGGGGAAATATGATAATCATTATTTACTTAAGGAGTTGAATTTTGTTTTATTTTAAGACTTGGTGTTGTCCCTGTTAACTTGTACAAACTAGTTGATACATACATACAAGTATTCGCACGTAAGGGGGCGACGTAGGCATCCGTGTGTTTGTATAGTGTACTTATTATGTGTGCATATGTTTGTGTGTGTGTGCGTGTATATACACACATGCATAAATATATATGTCCGTATATAGGTTGATAATTAGAATGATATATATATATATATATATATATATATATATATATACACATATATGTATATACATACATGTGTGCGTGATTGTTGTGTGAGTGCGTCTGCGGGCGTGTGTACACATTTTATTGGGTTCGTTTCGTATACACTAACCAAAAACAAAAATTATTTATGGACCTATCGATTTAACAGAGATCGATATAGGTGGAAGATGAACCGACCACCCGAATGTTGTCTTAAGATTAACTTTAACGAAATTATATTGCGTAAAAGATCATTATAGATTCCATATTATATATATATTTACATTTCTATTTACATAACCACAGACAAAAATGTTAAAAATAAACAAAAGAGAAATTTCAGACACGAGCCATAGAGAAAGTCACAACCCGGTTCAACTATCTGTTAGAAAGTGCAGTCAGGAGATGTATCGCAAGACATTAATTGAACATAAGGCGGCGAGTGGAGCAGAACTGTTAGCACATCAGGCGGGCAATATGGTTACCAGTGTTTCATCCTTCTTTAAATTCTGAGGTCCAATTCTGTCGAGGTTGACTTTGAATTTCATCCGTCTGAGATCGATAAAATCAGTACCATTTGAGCACTGGTGCTTGCCCCTTCCCCCAAATTGCTGGGCCTGTGCCAAACTCTAAAACCAAATTAAAATCGAATAATCGATTATACTATATAGAAGGGGGCTGAACGCGAGGGTATTGTAGCCCCTTATATATACATAATATCTGAACATAAGTAGGATTATTACATACAAAAAATGCTTTTCACTAGAGGTTTCTTTGAAGCAAGTCTGACACAATGAGACAAACAAAGCAACAGCTGTATCCAAGATGGACAAGGTAGTAAAAGTCAAAATACTCCATCGTAGAATGTGAAAACTATCATTCTTATATCTATCTATCTATTTTTCTATCTATCTATCTTTCTATCTATCTATCTATCTATCTATCTATCTATCTATCTATCTATCTATCTATCTGTCTATCTATCTACTATCTATCTATCTATCTATCTATCTATCTATCTATCTATCTATCTATCTATCTATTCTATCTATCTATCTGTCTGCCTGTCTGTCCTTCCGTCCGTCTATCTGTCTGTCTGTCTGCTTATCTATCTATCATTCTATCTATCTGTCTGTCTTTCTGTCTGTCTGTCTATCTATATGTCTGTCTATCTATATGTCTGTCTGTCTGTTTGACTGTCTATCTATCTATTTATCTATCTATCTATCTATCTATCTATCTATCTATCTATCTATCTATCTATCTGTCTATCTATCTATCTATCTATCTATCTATCTCTATCTATCTATCTATCTATCTATCTATTTATCTATCTATCTATCTATCTATCTATCTATTATCTATCTATCTATCTTCTATCTATCTATCTATCTATCTATCTATCTATCTATCTATCTATCTATCTATCTATCTGTCTATCTGTCTATCTATCTATCTATCTATCTATCTATCTATCTATCTATCTATCTATCTATCTATCTATCTATCTATCTATCTATCTGTCTGCCTGTCTGTCCTTCCGTCCGTCTATCTGTCTGTCTGCTTATCTATCTATCATTCTATCTATCTGTCTGTCTTTCTGTCTGTCTGTCTATCTATATGTCTGTCTATCTATATGTCTGTCTGTTTGACTGTCTATCTATCTATTTATCTATCTATCTATCTATCTATCTATCTATCTATCTATCTATCTTCTATTTATCTATCTATCTATCTATCTATCTATCTATCTATCTATCTATCTATCTATCTATCTATTTATCTATCTATCTATCTATCTATCTATTTATCTATCTATCTATCTATCTATCTATCTATTTATCTATCTATCTATCTATCTATCTATCTATCTATCTATCTATCTATCTATCTATCTATCTATCTATCTATCTATCTATCTATCTATCTATCTATCTATCTATCTATCTATCTATATGTATGTATATACATAAAAGCAATCATACATATGCATTCATAGATATATACATATATACTTACACACACACAAACACACACATCAATATTCAGTCATTTTAAAAAACTCTCTTGCGACTATGTTTTCGACCATCTCACTCCCAGCCACTAAAACCGTTTGCCTTGTACCAAAATTGATAACAATAAGCAGTTATTTGGCAGATTTGTTAGCGAGCTAGACAAAATGTTGCTGTTGAGTTGTTTGTTCCTTCGCGAGCTATGCCCGGCTCATAAGGGCCTGTTTCCCGTTTTCATTGGCATATAGGTTCCCCACTTGGACGGGACGCCTGTCCGTCGCAGCTGAGCTGCTAGATACAGGAGGAAAGAGTGAGAGAAAGTTGAGGCGAAACTGTCAGCAAAAGTTTGCCTTTACCTTCTGCTGGAGTCTGCTGAAACGCTTAGGCGTTTCGCTCATAAACACACACATCGCCCAGTCTGAGATTCGGACCCGCGATCCCTCGACCGCGAGTCTGCTGCTCTAACCTGTAGGTCATGTTAGCGTGCTAGACAAAATCGTTGGCAGTATTTCTGCTGGCTTTTTACTCTTTGAATTCAAATGCCGCCAAGATCGATGCTGCCTTTTATGTTTCAGCGGTGCACCGAGTAAGAAGTAATCGTCTTCCTCGTTTCCCTCAGAGCTTGCTACCATTATGTAGAAATTCAAAAGAAATATTTTAAAGACTTCTTAAGAATAACACGCGGAACATTCACAGTAGTTGTTCAGCAGTAGTGGTGGACATACACGAGCAGATACACACATAGACACCCGCGCGCACAAACACACACACACACGCACAAACGCACGCACAAACATACACACACACACACACACACACACGCACAAACGTACACACACACATGCTATTCCTCGGACTATTTCTCCTTCCTCTTTGGATTTTTCGTCTTTCCCAAGAAGAACAATACTCGAAACGTCATTTCCACTCCTATTCTGTTATCTGAAACTTTCACTAAGCGTCAAAATATTTACTGAGTAAGACCAATTGACGTTTGGTGTTTTTCCATGTCATTTACTTGCTTACCGAAATCCACTCAGAAAGCTTTGATTCGCCCCTGTTTGGAAAATACACTACTTTACTATATATGTATGACCGCTAGCTCCAAAAGTCTTCTTTTTAATTCTCTCTCCGTTTATTTCTTCGTGTTCGTTTCTGATGAGGAGCGTAGGCTCGAAACGTAAAAGACTTTCTCACCTTCCCGAGCGTCAAGCTAATACACCTGTGTGTTGTTTATACACCTGTCTTCGTCTTTTGTTTTTCTGTAAATTTCACTACACACACACACACACATACATACATACATACATACATATACACACATACATACACACACACACACACACCACACACACACACACACACATATATATATGTGTATATATATATATATATATATATATATATATATATACATATATACACACATACATACATACATATTTTAAGGGAGTGAAAATTTGGGAGATTTAATCTGAGAATGCAAACTCGCTGGTGTAACTTTACTTCTAAGCACCAAAATAGAAACCCCTCACGTAGCCCCGCCTCCTAATAAAAATCCCAAAGCAAAATCAGGAAGACAAACAAGAGCAAAATAATGCTGTCATTTCGCATTCAAAGCAGCCATAAATCTCTCTTTTGCCTGATTATTTTGCAATTTTGATGATTTTTCATTTGGTTTTAAATTTGTTTAGCTTCATACATATACATACATGCATACATCAGCATATATATATATGTATATGTATATATATATATGTATACATATATATATATATATATGTATATATATATACATATATATATATAGATATATATACATATATATGTGTGTACGTATATATACATGTAAGTGTATGTATGTATGTATAGATATACATGTGTATGTGTGTTTGTGTGCACGTGCGGAGATGTAGATGTGTGTTTGTGTGTTTGTGTGTGTGTGCGTATTTTCGTTTAACAGTTATTTAATTCTTGTGAATTCATTATCAATTTTTGAGTGGAAGCGAAAACAAACGGAAAATAGTATTTTTCGTTAGAGAAAATCAAATTTGCAGCAATAGAATTCAATTTTGATTTAATGTGAAACTCAATTATTTTCTCTTGCACCATCGTGAGCACCACCATTACAGCCATCATCATTATCGTCACCATATCCGCCATGATCAACACTAACAACCACCAACACCAGATTTTCTTCTTCTTCTTCTTCTTCTTCTCTTCTCGTCTTCTTCTATCTTCTTTTCTTCTTCTTCTTCTTCTTTCTTCTTCTTCTTCTTCTTGTCTTCTTTCTTCTTCTTCTTTCTCTTCTTCTTCTTCTTCCTCTTATTCTTCTTCCTCTTCTTCTCTTCTCCTTTTCTTCTTCTTCTTCTTTCTTCTTCTTATCTTTACTTCTTTTCTTCTTGCTTCTGCTGCTGATGCTGCTGCTTCCTCCTCCTGCTCCTCCTGCTCCTCCTGCCTTCTCCTCCTCCGTTTCCTTCTCCTCCTCTGCTTCCTCCTCCTCCGCTTCCTCCACCTCCGCTTCGTCCTTCTCCGTTTCCACTTCCTCCTCTTTCTTCTCTTTCATCATCCTCATCATCATCATCAGCAGCAGCAGCAGCAGAATTTCTTCTTCCGCCTCCCACTACTTCTCCTCCTTGTCCTTCTCCTCCTCGTCTTCTTCGTCTTCTTTTTACACTTCTTCAGTAACTCGTTCTCCAATTACCACCACCACCATCACCACATCAACACATCCACTTCCACTACCATTACCGCCACCGTCATGACCTCTCCCACCTCCTATTTCGCTTCCCCCTCTTTCTCCACTTCTGTCTTCTCCTTATTCTCATTCTCCCCGTCCCCCTCCTCATCCTAGACCCCCTCCTCTCCCGTATTGATACGTCATTCTGTCAGAAGATTTAACAGGAATATGCACAAAAGAATGGTAATCTCTTGGTACAATAGATAAAGCAATTTGTTGCTAGCTGTTGCTTACCAGAAGAATTTTTGTCGAATCCACACTTTCTCCATCTTGATAAATTCTCTAAAATAAGAAATATTTGCCAAGAAATAGCAGATAGAATCTTCCATTTTCAAGTTAGAATCTATAAACTACCATTTCACATTGTTCCAAATTTGATTACGTATATATGTAATCAAATTTAACCATTCAGAGAGTCTCAAAGCGGCCGTTCGGCCTGCTGGAAATAGAAACCAAATCTCTCACAAATTATGTTCTAGTGTTTTAAAGTAAGAAGGAATCACACGAGATAAAGTGTTACTGAGTACCTTATGCCTGGATACGAAAGCGGGAAGGGTCACAGCTCGGATGTATTCTCTCTTTTACACTCAGAAAACCTTGGATCGTATAGCTATTTGATCGGAGATGAATTACAGCTAAACACGTGTGCTAACGTGTTGAGTAGGAAGCTTCTCAGTACAGCGTGACACAGTTGCACATTCTCCTTCAGATCGAACTCTGCTTTCTTAAATAGCAGAAAGTTGCACTGTCCAAAGAAGTGTTGGTTATGCCATGTCGGAGAAGGAGTTACTAGATGTGCTCACGGATGAATTTTGTTTAAATAGATCTGTTGTTCACAAATTTTGTCAGGTTGCTGCCCTCTAGCGTCACATTTACGGATGAACTTTGCTCTTATAGATCTATGGATCCCAAACACTTTCAGCTTGCTGCCTTCTATCGTCGGGTCCCAAGCATTTTCAGGTTGCCGCCTTCTTGCGTCACACTCGCGGATGAACATTGTTCAGACAGATTTGTGGGTCCTAAACATTTTCAGGTTGTCGCCCCTTAGCGTTACACTCATCCCACTCACCATCATAAATGTAAACCACTTAGAAGGCGGCGAGCTGGCAGAAACGTTAGCACACCGGGCGAATTGCGTAGTCGTATTTCGTCTGCCGCTACGTTCTGAGTTCAAATTCCGCCGAGGTCGACTTTGCCTTTCATCCTTTCGGTGTCGATTAAATAAGTACCAGTTACTCACTGGGGTCGATATAATCGACTTAATCCATTTGTCTGTCCTTGTTTGTCCCCTCTGTGTGTAGTCCTTTGTGGGCAGTAAAGAAATAGTAAACGTAAACCACTTTTAGCAGCAAATTCAAGAGAACTGTATTTCACAACCTCATTAACCCATTATTTTGTTGTTTTCACATCCTTCGCCCACTTTTGGCTACCATATTTTCACCTCCATTTTTCATCAACGCCTCCCTGGATCTATCCACTGCACCCAGAGAGACGGTATCGCCCATTTTGGGAACCACCAATATAGACAGTCGAACTGGACCCTAACTATAAAACTTACTAGTACAAATCTGATAATGTACTATATGTTAGGCACTCACTCTCGTTCTCCTATTGACACAGTATTGCATTTCCGCCAAAAAGACATGCAATAGGCAACTATATGAGAAAGGGAGAGCATACCGCTTACTGTTCAGAAGTCACAGCTGATGTCACTGCATCAGTTCATAGTCATCAGCCACGACATAGCATGCACCCTAAGCAGAGGCTGTTAGCAGAAGATGGACCAGTTGATCGGCGAACTGCATTTGTAATCAAACGAAATTTGAGATGATATTGTCTTCGCTGTTATCGTTGTCCTTGTTATTTGTTGCTAATTAGGGATTAATTTTGCTGTTATCGGGGCTGCTGCTGTTGTTGTTGCTAACGGTGCTACTAATGTAAACGCTGCTGATGCTGCTGCTTTTGTTGCTGTTTCTTATATTTATGCTACTGTTGTAATTGCTGCTGTTGTTGTTACTGTTGCTATGGCGTTGACAAATGTGGACCTTCTATGTGTTTCTGTGCTGATAGCTTTCAGGGGGCTGGTCGTACTGTAACTGGAGTACATAGGCCTTATATCCTCACCATAACCTGCAGTTGTTTACCGCTAGGGAGACCTACTTGTTCCAGATTCTTTTTCCAGATTTTTAAGCGGTACTTGAATTAGAACCTTTCCTGTCATTCCTGGCCTATTTTTTCCGTTGGTATATTTTCATGCCCAGTATTCATTCGTTGTGAAGGGGTGTGGCTCAGTGGGTGGCTCAGTGGTTAGAGCGTCAAGCTTACGATCTTGAGGTTGTGAGTTCGAATCTCGGACCAGGCTGCCTGTTGTGTTTTTGAGTAAGACACTTTATTTCACGTTACTTCAGTTCACTGAGCTATAGAAATGAGTTACGAAGTCACAGGTGCCAAGCTGTATCGGCCCCTTTGCCTTTCCCTTGGATAACACTGGTAGCGTGGAGTGGGGAGGCCGGTAAGCATGGTCGACTGCTGATCTTCCATAAACAACCTTGCCCGGACTTGTACCTGGGAGGATAACTTTCTAGGTGCAATCCCACGGTCAGTCATGACCGAATGGGGGTTCTCAATACTCATTCGTTTGTCTTCCTGGAATCGCGCATGCCACTACGCCATTTAACGTAAAATAGTAACAGAACAACACAGCAATACATCTACATTGGACTAATGCGTGTAGAAGTTTCTACATATCATATACTATGGAATATTCTACTTCTTTTTTAATACTTTTCGAATCGTTAAACAACTTTTAATTTATGCCCCACTAAACTTTTTTTCTTCACTCCTCTGTCTACACTTTATAAGAAATATGATACCTATTAATATCATCTTTGTGATGTAATATTCCATATGTAATGTTGGTGATGTAATATATCTCATATAAGCTTTTCCAATCTAAAATAATTCTTCATTGTTCCACTACCATTCTATTCTACAATTCCGTTTACCAGAACCGAAATATGATTAATCAGATCTCTACTGCTATTTGGCCTCGGGCTCTCCTGCTCGAAGAGACTCATGCTATCATATACATTCCAACTGTTGCCATGCTGCTTGTTTTCTATACCCAAAACCACATTCTAAAATGTTTTTTTTTCTCTCTCTAGTTTCAGCTCTGAGCTGTGGCCATGCTGATGCACTGCCGTTTAGGAATAGTCGACCTCGGTGGAATTTGAACTTTGAACACGAAGACGGATGAAATACCGTTAAACATTTTTCTCCGCGTGCTAACGATTCTACCAGCGTGCGACCTTAATTCTACCAGCGTGCTTTGTTAATTTATTAATGCAGTTATTTTTAATTTTAGGGAATTTTAGGTTGCTGTTTCTCGCATGTCCAGCAACCTGTAACAAAAATTCCATTCACTTCTGGTCGGTTAGCCTCGATTGTTCTGTCACTGTTGACTGGAAAATCCCTGAGTATAGTGACGTTTTTACCTTCATACCAGTAAGCAAGAATACCGATTTTGTAGTGTTTACATATTTTCCAATGTAAATATTGTCCTACCCTATTGTGGTGATTTTTGTATTCATTTGGTGTCAGAAGAGGACATCTTGAAATGAGATGGTCTACTGTTTCGTCAAATGCTTTGCAGAATCTGCATTTAGGGTCAAAAACGTTTTGAAGAATAAGAAACATTAATTAATAGTTACCAATTAATGCACAAGGCCAGCAATTTTGAGATGAGTGATAGCCAATTCGTATTTATTTTACCGACTTCCGAAAGGGTGAAAGACAAAGTCAACCCCAGAGCGTAAACCGCAAGAAATTTCGCCTAGAATAAAATATTTATTTCAACTTCCAGACGTTGCAGCGCTAGTCTCGAATACTATAAACAGATGCTTTTCTAAAATCCCTCATCAGCGCAGCAGTTTCCAAATACTTTTAAAGTACATCATAATGTACCTAGTTGCTAGACAAACAAAAGCACGGAATGAAAGCCACTGGAACGACTTCTCGATCAGGGAAAACTAGGATCCAGACAACAACAATAGCAGCAGCAACAACGGTTCGTTGAAGCACATACCTTTCTAAATATTTCAATATTTCGTTATGTTTTACCGCTCCTGGGTTTTCTTTATGTTATCTAAAGTGTTTATGGCCCTGTCTTACATGCCCCGCTCTTTTACGACTTCGCCATCAAGTAATCACTTCATATTACTTGCTACTGCCTGTCTACGTTGGTTTGAGTTATTTTTCTCACTGTCAATTCTGAGCACCATTACTGACAATTAAGAATTTATACATACATACATACATACACACACATATATATATATATATATATATATATATATATATATATATATATATATATATATATCAATATATATATATACATACATACATACATATACATAAATATATAGACATACATACATACAAACATGTATACATTATATCAATATAATATATATAAGATATATATATATATATATATATATATATATATAATATATATATATATAATATATACATTTATACATATATATTGATATTTATATCTAAGATGTGCATTTTAAAGATTTAGCTACAGTCAATCACTCACGCCAAATTAAATTAGCATAAAAAGGCATTAGGGAACCCCAAGATTACTGATATAATTCGCTCTTAAAATGCAGAAACTCCGACATAAGATCCTATAATCGAGAAAATAAACGATTAATGTTGTTGTTGTTGTTATTATTATTTTATTATTATTATTATTATTATTATTATTATTATTATTATTATTAGTATTATTATTATTATTAGCAGCAGCAGTAGTAGTAGCATCAACATTATTTTTTAAAATATCAGTTTCTTCATCGTCATCATCGTCGCCAGCAATGGTGGCAGTTATTATGGCATTTTATTATTGAACAATAATAGTAACAATACTGATAAGAATAATGGTGCTACTACTACTACTACTACTACTACTACTACTACTACTGATGAGGATGATGATGATGATGATAATGATGATAGTGTTGTTGTTGGTGGTGGTGGTTGTGGTGGGGTGGTGATGATGATGATGATGATGATGATGATGATGATGATGATGGTGACGAAGGTGATAGTTGTAATAATAACCGATTTAATCGTTACCATTCACCTGATGGTTCTATAATCAAGTACCATTCCAAGCGTCTCAATTATGCATCGCTTCATCTAATAATTTCCAATGTTCTCAGGCCGGATACACTAAAATTTTCCAATTTATCCATGGTCTATGTCTGCTATGCTCCTCTCCATCCCTCCATTAGCTCACTCCATTTCTTCTCCCATAAAATATTATCTATTTACATTAAATTACAAACGTCGCTGTTTTAAATTTATATTTTCCCGAACAATTACGACGCATCTTCATAAACTTTGTCTACGCTCTTTGTATTGTATATTACCTTTCGATCGGTGTGATCGTTGACCAACATCAGGTGTCATCAAGACATGCGATGATAACGTTCCTGATTGGAATTCAGACAGCGAGTCTTCATTCCTTGATCTGTCCATCAACTAGAGTCTAATGAGTAACGTTAATTAATATTTACCAATTAATGCACAAGTGGAGGCGCAATGTTCCAGTGGTTAGGGCAGTGGACACGCGGTTGCAGGATCGTGGTTTCGATTCCCAGACCGGGCGTTGTGAGTGTTTATTGAGCGAAAACACCTAAAGATCCACGAAGCTCCGGCAGTGGGTGGTAGCGACTCCTTGTTGTACTCTTTCGCCCCAACTTTCTCTCACTCTCTCTTCCTGTTTCTTGAGTAAGGCTTCGATGGACTGGCATTCCGTCCAGCTGGGGGGAGCACATACGCCACAGAAACCGGGAAACCGGACCCATGAGCCTGGCTATGTTTGAAAAAGGGCGAAAAAAAATTAATACACAAGGCCAGCAATTTTGAGATGAATGATAGCCAATTCGTATTTATTTTACCGACTTCCGAAAAAGTGAAAGATAAAATTAAACCTCAGGGCGTAAGCCGGAAGAAATGTCGCCAAGAATTTTGTCCGGCCAATTCCGCCAATTTACCGCACTTGTGAATTAATAATAATTCTAAATCTTTAACTCTTTAACTTGTTTCAGTCATGTGACTGTGGCCATGCTTGAGCACCGCCTTTTAGTCGAGCAAATCGACCCCAGGACTTATTGCTTGTAAGCCTAGTACTTATTCTATTGGACTCTTTTGCCGAACGGGGACGTAAACACACCAGCATCGGTTGACAAGCGATGTTGGAGGGAGAAACACAGATACACAAACATATACACATACATACATACATATATATATATATATAATATATACATATATATATATATAATATATATATATATAATATATTATATAATATATATATATATACACATATATGACGGGCTTCGTTCAGTTTCTGTCTACCAAATGCACTGATAAGGCTTTGGTCGGCCCGAGGCTATAGTAGAAGACACTTGCCCTAGGTGCCACGTAGTGGGACTGAACCCGGAACCATTTGGTTCGTAAGTAACCTACTTACCACACAGCCACTCCTACGCCTAATGTTAAAAATTGTTAATTATTTTATTCATTAATAATATTAATGAGTAAGTTTTTGAGGACCTTAGTATTCTGAATTTAAAATAAAGTTTCTTCCATATAATCTAGTGTGGAGCTTCGATGATAATCGACTTTGCGACTAAGTGTGTTTCAACTAATACGATAACCGAAAACAATATTTCCTCTGATTAAGTGTATCTCGTGATTTACGTCACCCGATGACAACGGGACACAAAACCAATTGAAATGCATTGCAGCAATCATTATACAGATAATTTCTAAAGAGATAATTAACAATTATGACGATATTAATATAGTGATTAATGGCTCATTTCAAATATACAAACAGTTACTTGATATCTCTTTAACAAATATCAGCAGACGCCTTCGATAGCCGTTTGTTTTTCTTCTTGTTATTACATGTGACTCTAATTCGTAAATTAACACGTTTGTTACCAAATTTATGTTGAAATACATTGACTTTATTATGATTAATTTTGACAATAAATGAAGAATTTATTACAATAACATAGTCATTAATAAGCTGATGCTTGGAACATAGATTCATGTTAAATGTTGATTGAAGGTTTTGATTAAGAACACTGCAAAATATGAAGTGTAAAAAAACCAAGGATAGTCTCGTACCGGTTAGTACGAAAAGGGTACTTACTGAGGTAAATTTATATTTTTCCATTTGCTATCCAATGTGTTAACTGCATATACTCTCTCTTTACTCTTTTACTTGTTTCAGTCATTTGACTGCGGCCATGCTGGAGCACCGCCTTTAGTCGAGCAAATCGACCCCGGGACTTATTCTTTTGTAAACCCAGTACTTATTCTATCGGTCTCTTTTCCCGAACCGCTAAGTGACGGGGACGTAAACACACCAGCATCGGTTGTCAAGCAATGCTAGGGGGACAAACACAGACACACAAACATATACACACACACTTATATATATATATATATATATTATACATATATACGACAGGCTTCTTTCAGTTTCCGTCTACCAAATCCATTCACAAGGCATTGGTCGGCCTGGGGCTATAGCAGAAGACACTTGCCCAAGATGCCACGCAGTGGGATTGAACGTGGAGCCATGTGGTTGGTTAGCAAGCTACTTACTACACAGCCACTCCTGCGCCTATATATATTTCACTATATATTTCTTTATTGCCCACAAGGGGCTAAACATAGAGGGGACAAACAAGGACAGACAAACGGATTAAGTCTGTTACATCGACTTCAGTGCGAAATTGGTACTTTATTTATCGACCCCGAAATGATGAAAGGCAAAGTCGACCTCGGCGGAATTTGAACTTAGAACGTAGCGGCAGACAAAATACCGCTAAGCATTTCGCCCGGCGTACTAACGAGTCTGCCAGCTCGCCGCCTGCATATATTTCACTCTAAAGTCCTATCATACTGTTCTCTCGCATAATCTGCTGCTAGCCTAAGGGTGTAAGGATATCAACCAAAAGATCGATACAAGGGTTCTATTACCTAACTATACGCGTCTATGTGACGCTTATAGTTATTTATAGACCATTTCTGTTAATACTCTATGCATTCTATAATAAACACTCTATGATAAACTGTTTCGTTAATTTGCATATCTGAGTTTACTGTTCCGGTTGAGTTGAGACCCGTTTGTGTCGTGCGCAAGGTTTCTAGTGATGATATGATTTCACTGCACAATTATGTTAAGGAATTGGAGAGTATAACATTTTCTTTTCATAATAAAGTTTATAAAGTCAATACCACCATGACCGATATCCAAACTACAGTGGAGAAGGCTAGCCACTGGATTTGGTTAAAAAGAGACGATGAGCGATGGCTAGAAGAATATTGAGCTTTATTTGATAACCAGTTGATCTTGCAAGCGGGCCTCATATCAGTGATGTGGCCCGGTGCGCCTTGATGCCGTCGAGAGATAGGCCCCGAAACAGCACGCATTCTCTCCTGATGACCCCATACATTTGCCGGCTTCCTGTATGCGTTGATTTTGACTGGTAGTACTTGCATGTGCAAGTTGTTTGTAAGACATGTGTTTCACCTACCTTTAAAATGTAGCCAGAAACTAAAACTTATAGTTATACAATCAGAAATTCAGTCATCTGCATGGTATGTACTGTGTACAACCATCCAGATAGCTAGGCAGACAAGCAGGTCAGCCTGCCAAACGGTCACCTACGGTCTTCAATTTATAACTGCTTCACTTTTTAGCTACATATTTCCATTTAGATGAAGAAGAGTAATGCTTATGACGTTAGACACCCATGAGCTTTGGTATCTGTGACATGTGGTGACATGTGGTGCCTATGTTCTCTGCTGCGTTTCTGAGACTGGTGAGGAAAGAGAGAAAGAAAACACGATGTTTATAGATAGCAGTCTATTATAAACCATCGACTCTTCTTCAGATTGAAGGACTGCTGCAAATGCATACAACAGAGTTGAACTCTGCTAAAGGAACACAGGAGCCATGTGATAGAATGGACAAAGGATGGCGCCAACCAAATTCCAATCACCGAGATATCACTTTATTTCTAATGATCCAATATTAATCAGAAAGGTTGGAATGTCTAGTAGGTGTGGTAAAAGACACTTGCTAAAAGTGGTGCGCAGATGCGTAGAACTAGAAATACAGCAACAACGACTCGAACCTCATACAACATATGAATGCCATTGCCTGCATTCATATATATATATATATATATATATATATATATATATATATATATATATATATATATATGTGTATTTAAATGTGTGGTGTGTATGCATTATGTAGTAAAATCGATTAAAAGAGTACAGTGAACCTGTAACTAACGTTTCGAGCAGTGTCCTTCTTCAGGCAAAAAATCGAAAAGTGAGAAAGAGAGCAGAGTTCTGTATCCTTTAAATAATAATAAAAATAATAATAAAACTAGCTGCAACTGGGGAGGAATGCAGGACCAGGTGAGCTTTATACGTCAGCTTTATACATGAGCAAGAAAAGGTAGGAGAAACAGTGGATGCATGGTGTACGGCGATGCCGTAGACTGATAAGAGTGTGGTGGAGTTGCGTCTATGTTGAAATGGATAGGACTGGTATACATAGTAGTAAGCTTTTAAGACGTTCCTAAAAGTGAACAAACAGCAAGACACAAAGGTTCTATAGGATGCAATATATTAGGTTAGACAATGTGTATGATATATTTTGTTTAATATGATATTGTATCTTAGGCCCAGAGATAGTAGTAGTATTGTTATTGTAGAGCCATGTAATGTCTCATCGGCAATTGCATTTAAAAATGCCTGTTTGTCTGGAAAAGGGCGCTGTGGAGGCTCTTACAACGACATGTCCGAAGTTTTAATCTTTTTCTAAAAGCGACAAGATGTGGCGCAGAAAATATTGGAGCGGTTGTAGGAACAGAATGTTGTACGTGAAAGTTGCTAACGAGCTAATTTTTCAATGGAATGTCGGTCGAGCAGAAGGCGGGAGGGTCTAAAATACCGTCTGTAGACGTGCATAAAGACAGGAGGAGAACAGTGAGGCAGTCGATCGCCTCAGCCTGGTGCAGAGCCGGTTTCACAACTGATTGATGATGTTTTCGATTAAAGAGGAAACGTTGCATTGTTTGGCATTGGGATTCGAGATCCATATCAATACTGCAGTTACGTAGAAAGCGAATGAATTGAAAGGCATATCGATGATACGTCCATACATACATACATACATACATACATACATATATATATATAGATATATATATATATATATATATATAATATATATATATATATATATATATATATATACATATATATTATATACATATACATATATATATACGGACACACACACTCAGAGGTGTGTGTATATGATGGGTATATGATTAACCTGCGATGTTCCCATACAAAGTAGATGTGAGACTTTTGAGAGCAAAAATTAATGTCTGGGATTCCACAGAACCGTTTTTATATCATAGACTTTTTGTATTTTGTAGAATACAGGAAAATTTATTGCGGCGAAGATTGAATTTGATTCCATCCCTTTGTAACCAGGAATGCCAGTCACATCCTGATTAGCAAACATGAATGGACCTACCTTTGGCAATTCTATGGTATTATTAACAAATTTATCAGAGAAAATAACCATCGCTTTCAGCATTTTAAATCCAGGAATATTGTCGTACACAAGACCGAGTTGTTGAGAATGATTATGTGTTTATGTGTGTGTTTGTGTATATGAGTATATGTGTGTATGTATACAGATATGCATTTAGCAATAAATAAAATACGTATATTATATATATTATATTATATATATGTATATATATAATATATGTATATATATATGATATATATGTATAAATATATGTATATATATATATATATAATATATATATATATAGATATATATATATATACATGCGTGTATGTACGAGTGTGCATGCATAGTTATGTGCATGTGTATTTTTGTGTTTACACATATATATGTACATAGTAACATATATAGATATGTATGTATATATATACATGTATATATATGTATATGTATATATGTATATATGTGTGTATGTATATATATGTATATATATATATGTATATATGTGTGTATGTATATATATGCATATATATATGCGTCTGTGTATGCATAGGTATATATGTATATGTATGCTTATACACGCGCGCGCACATAAATACATACATTATATATATATATAAATATATACACACACATTCATACATATATATATATATATATATATATACATAAATGCATGTGTAGGCATTACATAATTATATGTTTGTGTGTGTGTGTGTGTATGTTTATGTATGTATATATATGTATAATCATGTGTATGTAAGTATTAGCGATGATATATTAAGTGTGAGTTGTGTGTGAACGAAAGACAGTTGTGTATAAATACGTGTTCGTAGTGACTCAGATGGTTTGAAGCCAAATCTAGACTGAAGGAAACTATTTCTCCAAGACTTGTCCCTTGACTATTGACGGATGAAATGGCAAAGCACCAACTCATCGCTTGTCAGAACAATTTAAAAGTTTCGCAGAAATTTGGCAAGAATTTCGTAACAAAATTGGTAAAAGAGATGGAAATTCTTTTCTTCCGGAAACAACATGATAGTCAGTGGAATGGAATTTAGTTATCAAAAGACATCTTCGGAAAAAAGAAAATAAGAGAAATAGAATTAGAATTGTGAAGTAATATTTTAATTTTTTCTTTTTTTCTGAAAGTCCACGGAGAGTCAGGAAGGAAGGAAAGATGACGAAACTATCAGAGATTGGTCTTATACCTTTGTGTATTGATTTCGAATCAGAAATGGGATAAAATTTGCTTTCCCTTTCTTCAATATGAACGTGTTTTTGTTGTGCTCTAACCCCACCAATAAGCCTTCATGGAACAGATCTATGATCAAACACAGTGTCACCATGACCGTCCCAACATTTGTTCAGGTATAGTATGTCTAAAATATATCCCCTAAATAATCCTTCCTCTTACCAATTTTTTGTTTTTGTTTGTTTTTAAGAAAAAACATTTTGTAATAAGACGAAATTTGGTTGAAACTTCCAGCCCTGTAGAGGTTCCCTCATGGTCTTGTAAAGTAAATTTATAATGGTTTCAAAATTTGCCCTTAAGGGCAGCAATTCTAGGTGGGTGGTGTGAGTCGATTATATTGATCGCTATGCTTGACTATAGAGCTCGGTTTGATGAAAGGAAACGTTGACCTGGGAAGGATTTGAAATTAGAACGAAAACGTTAGACGTGAAATCGCAAAGCTTTCTGGTCAACGCTCTAACAACTCTTCCATCTCGCAGACTTGCTAGTAACAGGAATACGAGTGATAATCGCTCCAAAGTTTGGCACAAGTCCAGTATATGCCGATACATCGACTCCATTGCTCAAATGGTTCTTATTTTATCCACCACGGAATGATGAAAAGTACAGTCAATAATAAGGAAATTTGAACACTAAAAGTAAAAGACTAGAAGAATTGCCTCTACGCATTTTGCCCGCCAGGTTACATAATGAGAAAGTAACCATGTCATACATACTAATGCGAATGCAATAGATTATAATTTATAGAATTGCAATACAGTTCAGCGTATTCTTCAGTGGTATCAAAGATTCGCTCGAACATAGATCATATCCGACAACGGTGCAAATGTAATAGACAATCGCCTTTCTCTGAAAATTCTTGGCTATGTTCCAATATTTAGTAATACGAATACGCGTAGAAGTCTCCACTCCCTGATGGAAATTATTCTGATATTTTTTAGAGGAGAAATGTTCCCTGCACTCTAGAAGTTCTCATTTATATTTTCCCCGATACATATTCTAGTGGAGGCTCAATGGCCCAGTGGTTAGAGCTGCGGACTCGCGGTCGGAGGATCTCGGTTTCGATTCTCAGACCGGGCGTTGTGTGTGTTTATTGAGCGAAAACACCTAAATGCTCCACGAGTCTCCGACAGGGGGTGGTGGCGTCTCCTGTTGTACTCTTTCGCCACACTCACTCTCTCTTCCTGCTTCTTGAGTAACGCTGCGATGGACTGGCGTTCCGTCCAGCTGGGGGGAACACATACGCCACAGAAACCGGGAAACCAGGACCATGAGCCTGGCTAGGCTTTAAAAGGGCGAGAAAAGAAGAGATAAAAAAGAAAGATACATATTCTATAGAATACCCTTCGATGTGGTTGTGAGAGTGAACTCATCGACAACTGATGCTGCTGTAGTCATCGATGTTAGTACTGCTGTATTTTTAGCGCCATGTCAGCACTGAACGGGGAAATTCTATGATAAAAGGTGTTCCGGCCGTGACCATTCCGTATTTTAGGGGATAAGACAACACGGTATCGCTATGGCTTTCTTTTCTTTACATCGGGTAGCTGTGATTTAACCAAGACTCGGTTGTTGTTTCCAGTATGGCAATAATCACATAGAGGCATTGCCGCCGACGCGCTGATTCGATAAATCCGAAAACACTGATGATTTGTTACACACACACACACACACACACACACACACACACATACATACATACACACACATATGTACATACATGCAATACACACGCGAATGCACAAATACACACACACATCGGCACCAGTAATGTTGATAAATGAGGCAATATAACTAAGTTTAGCCACACATCAGCCAGGTTTACTGATCGTAAGAAACACGTGTACATTATATATAACATTAATGAGGAACTAATTACGTTTGAGTATTCCTCTTATATGCATGGCGAGCAACCTACGCACACAAGTCTATCTGAGGTTATATGAATCGTCTGGCAAAGTTAGAGGTAGGAGTTCAATGTAGATCCGGTCAACCACACCCATAAACTATATTTAGCCGTAGTGCCTTTCGGCGTACCTTGTGAGTTGCATTTATATACATACACACACATACATACATACATACATACATACATACATACATACATACATACATACATACATACATAAATACATACATATATTTATATATATACCCTAATATATATACGCATATATATATATATGTGTGTATATATATGTACGCACATATATACGTACTAAATAGCAATCTTGAGAAATTAGGCTTCTCAAAACCAGAAAGCTCATTCAAATCCAATCCGTCACTGGAACTGAAAAGATCTGTAACACTTTTCAGGAGTTTAGCATTTAAGGATATATACGTGTGTGTCTAGATATGCAACTATTTGCATGAGAAAACATACATAAAACAAAACATACAATCCACACATATATATATACATACAAAATATACCTTGTTAATGTTGTTGAAAATCCAATGAAGGAGCCTTAGATCTAGGTTAGAAACCGGCTCTTTCTCTGTTGGCAAGAAATATTGAAATAAAACTGAATAATGACATACATACATGCATATGTACATACATACGTTTTGTGTGTGTGTGTGTGTGTGTGTGTGGTGTGTGTGTGTGTGTGTGTGCGTGTGTGTATGTGCGTGTGCGCGCACGCAGTGAATTGGCACTACTCTTGCAGAATCAGATCGATTGCCATTTGGTTCCGAAGGCTTCCGATTTCGGCACAAATTTCGCTATGGTCAAATTTTCATTTCTTAGTGAGTACCAATCTTGGAATCTTGTTCGATAGAGCGAAGGAACTGCAAGTACTCTGAAGACTGGAATATCCGGCAATATTTCTTCTAGCCTTATAATGAAACTCTACATTAAGTTCCATCAATAACCTGAAAAAATTGTCACACAATGTATAAAATAAAATGCAGTCTGACTGAATCGTAATGTTACGGGGATACGTGCCAGGGGAGTTGTCAGCCATTTATGTGTTCATACAACGAGCAGAAACTCAGTTGAGAGAAATACTCCATTCTCATCACTGCACAATACGCATACACCATAGAAATAAATACATAGATACATATAGACACGTACACACTGGCACACGCGCACACACATGCACAAACACACATATGTACAGATATATGAGGAGAAAGAGGGAGACAGATATGTGTATACGTATATATGCGCGTGTGTGAGCATCTATGTATATGTATGCATATATGTATGTATATATGCATAATATATTATATATATCATATATAATGAATATATATATATATATATATATACATCATATACTCTTTTACTCTTTTATTTGTTTGTCATTTGACTGCGGCCATGCTGGAGCACCGCCTTTAGCCGAGTAAATCGATCCCAAGACCTATTCCTTAGAAGCCTAGTACTTATTCTATCGGGTCCTTTTGCCGAACCGCTAAGTTACGAGGACGTAAACACACCACCATCGGTTAACAAGCGATGTTGGGGGGGGAAACACAGACACACAAACATACACACACATACATATATATATATACATATATACGACAGACTTGTTTCAGCTTCCATCTACCAAATCCACTCACAAGTCTTTGGTCGGCCCGAGGCTATAGTAGAAGACACCTGCCCAAGGTACCACGTAGTGGGAATGAACCCGGAACCATGTGGTTGGTAAGCAAGCTACATACCACACAGACACTCCTGTGCCTATATATATATATATATATATAGTATATATATATATATATATATATATAATTTATATAGAGGGCATTAATATACATACATGCCACACGCTAAGAGGGACAAAATTAGTCATTTCTACCAAAAATTTTACTAATCCAAACCGAATGCAATTTTTCAAAGTAAGACATTTAAAAATATGGACTTGTATCACCTGTGATTTCATACCTCTGTATTCATCAGCAAGTATGGATGTATCATAAATAAACGAACCCACCTCGTCCAAGCCGAGCAGCTAACTGACCGACTTCAACGAACCACATGGGTTGGTTTACATATATTGCATCCGGTAAATGGCAGACTTTTACGAATTGCATTTCGGGAAAGGACAAGTTTTTTCGGAATAAAAATTTAGCAATTAAGGACAAGAAATTATCGGGTAGATAGCGTGAAAAACCTCATAAAAGAAAAAATTTCGAAAATAATTCTTTCTTATTGAACATATTAATTTATATATAGAGGGCATTATTATACATACATGCCACACACATATATATATATATATATAGGCATAATTAAATCTCAGAATGAGATTGAAACAGTAATCGCTCGATAATGTAAAGTATAGAAGCCATCTTATCATGGCTAACCACATTGGAGAGGGGGTGTTACTGTAGCTTTATAGCCCCATGAGATCTTCGTCTCAAGCTGGCTTTAGACACAATATCTGTGTTCTCGAGTGATACGCTCGAACTAGTTTCGGGATTGTTGTCCCTCGTCAACGGGCGGTAACCACCAGGTAGCGATGAAAGAGAAGGCTCCATTAGAAAAACTTATATCTATTGCAAAGGAGCCTTCTCTTTCATCGCTACCTGGTGGTTACCGCCCGTTGACGAGGGACAACAATCCCGAAACTAGTTCGAGCGTATCACTCAGGCTTGCGAGGAAGGGATGGCCTCCCTTTGCAAATACTCCAAGGACACAGATATTGTGTCTAAAGCCAGCTTGAGACGAAGATCTCTTGGGGCTATAAAGCTACAGTAACCCCCCTCCCCAATGTGGTTAGCCATGATAAGATGGCTTCTATACTTTACATATAATATATATATATATATTATATATATATATATATAATATATATATATATATATATATATATATATATATATATATATATTATATATGTATATATGTACGTATTATATATGTGTATATATATGCATATAGCTGTGTGTGTGTTCGGATAGAGAACTAAATAAATACTAAAATAAAAAAGTTAGATATATTCAAACTTCAAGATTTAGAGTAGTTCATATGTGTTATTTATGGTTTTTATTTCCGTATACGGCATATCGGATATGAAATTGATTTAAAAAATAGTAAATCTTGAATAATTTAAGGAGAAATACACTCAGACACTACCAGATATACACACTTATGTATCTATACATGTGTGTATACACAGATACAGATAGATATGGCTATGTATGAAAGTATGTATACATATTCATGCATGTTATATGTGTTTGTACGTGTGTCCATGCGTGTTACCAATATATCGGCAAGACCTAACATGGGTTTGCGTGTATAGATACATAATATCAGGACATGCCTATGTGTGTGTGTGTGTGTGTGTGTGTGTATATATACATATAAATATACATACATATATATATATATTTATTTATTTTTATACATGCACAAACACACACACACACACACACACACAAAATATACACACATATAGTCTATACATCCATAAGTAGGCTTAACAAACATGCAACGAAACAGGACATGTGTGCTTACATATATATTATACGTATGTATATATGCATATATAGGTACACATATATCTATATACGTACCGTAATACGTATATATGTATATGTTTGTATGTATACACACACACACACACACACACATATTATATATATATGTCATAGCGTGCACCTGATACCTATGATATAGGTGTGTGTATGTGTGTTTGTTTGTGTGTCTGAGAAAGTGTGTGTGTGTGTGAGTGAGAGAGAGGGAGAGAGAGAGAGGGGGGGGGATACGTGTAAGAATAGTCTCACTAAAATCTCAAGACCAATTCCCATCACAAATGTCACTACAACTTGAGTTATCATCAACTCACTTTCACATAAAATACTCACTTAAAAAATATAACAACAACAACAACAACAACACAAATAACGTCCGCAGTTCTATCCCATCAGGCACTACTGACAGACAGCAACTTCAAGAGAGATACATATCGCACCCCCACCCCCAACTCACCGTTTCACTTCCCTGCTACAAAACACAGATTTCATCATTGAACACTTTTAAATTTATTACCACGATCGGTCGTTCTGTAGTAGTATAGTTCTATGTTATTTTATTTCTTACATGTTTAAAGTTTTGACCTATATTACTAAACACATATACGCGGAGATACAAATGAAATACTATCAGATATACATATACATTGAAGCATTGCTGTGTCCGTATTAATTGCTACCAAGAACACCGTATTTCGTTTGCAATTATAATAATACCCTACGAAGTATACTACACATCTACAAGTCAATACAGTGTCTTAAATTGTGTTAGCAGTGCGATATTCTCTTTTCTAAGTTTATCTCTATAGACGTTCCATAGAATGCAGAGCTTGCAGTGTAAGTTACGACGTTTTGTAAACGTTATCAAACAAAAAAAAAACTGGTAATGGGAGTATATGCATATTTCAAGATTTATTGCTGTGTCATCAGCGCCACAAACAACCCAACATCCAAGCCCACATTCAATACCGAAAGAATAATACGAAAGAATAATACCGATTGAAATACGCATACACAACCATTGACTATACTTACTATCTTCGATGGCATTGTCTAAATAGATGTATTCGTTTACGAAATGTTGTAACTTGCATTGCTAGCTCTAAATTTTATAGAAAATGTATATGCTTACTATCCACTCCAATTATGAAAAAAAAAGAGAGGATGAAAACCCCAAAACTGACCACAGTCTGTCTACCCTGTGGTCAGTTTATGGGTTTTCATCCTCTCTTTTCTTCATAATTGGAGTGGATAGTAAGCTTTTGAGGTATTTGTTGCTTAATAGATTGTTACTTAGATTGATCATTTCTTCGTGGTGTGTATCAGGATCGCTACTTATATTCTTTACTCGATGTTTTAGGCACTGAGCAATCTCTCTCTTTACACTGTATGGATGGTGGGAATTGAAGCTGAGGTATCGTCCAGTGAAGGTCAGCTTTCTGTATATGGATTCCTGAATTCATAATTGGTGCGTAATATTGATACGTCCAAGAATGCTAGCTGATTGTCTTTTTCCTTTTCCATTGTGAACTGTATGGATGGCTTTATTGAGTTCACATGATCTAACAATACTGGGACATATTCCTGGTGGAGACAGAGTATAAAGGTGTCATCAATATATGGCAGCAATAAAGTTGGTTTTAGTGGTGTTGATCCTAAAGCCAAATTCTGAAAGTATTCCATGTATATATTGGCTATTATCGGTGATAATGGCGAGCCCATAGCTAAACCTTCATATGTCGATATATATCAGTCTCCATTCTGAAGTAGGTATTTTCTTCACTGAAGGTCATCATTTCCATCAAGTTTCTTATTGGTATACTAGTACGTTCTTTTAGATGGGTGTCTATCATTAATTTTTCTTGAATAAACTGATAGTGCTTCATCAGTTGGGACTTTAGTGAACAGACATCACATCTAGATTCACCATCTGGTTGGACCCAATAGGGGCATCCTTGATCAATTCTGTGAAGTGGATGGAATTCTTCACGTACGATGTTGACCATCCTGCTAATGGATTGATTATATCCACAATGAAGCAGCTTAGTGGATGACATAATAAACTTCTACAGCTCACTATAGGTCTGGAATACCATCCTTATGAATCTTATGGAGACCGTACATGTGTGGTAGTTTAATATAGTGCTGAGTCAGTTGTCTGTGCTTCATTGATATAAAGTGATCCTTGTTCTTGATCAAGATCTGTGACAACTTCCTCTCTGTTTTCAGAGTTGAGTTTTTCTTTACTTTGCTGTAGCTACCATCACTTATGAGACTTGCCAATTTTTCAGAGTATATGTATATACATATACATAATTCCACTCACAAGAGTTGGGCGATCCGAGGCTATAGTAGAAGACACTTACCCAAGGTACCACGCAGTGATACTAAACCTGGAACCATGTCGTTGGGAAGCAAGCTTCTTACCACGCAGCAACGCCTAAGCATCATATATATATGTGTATATATATATATATTATATATATATATTATATATATATATATATATATATATATATATATATATATATATATATATATATATATATATATATATATAAGGGAGTGTAGATTCAATACGTCATTAGACGTGTATATGTGTAGGTAAGTATGTAATGATTCACACGATCATTACTCAGATCCCTAGATTCACCAGATCGTGTGTAAACAGATCAGATGCCAGCGCTGACTCATTTACCATTTACCTACGCACCTATACGCACACACGTGTAAATGAATATGTGTGTATGCGAGTGTATGTGTGTATGTGAGTGCGTGTGAGCGCATGGTTGTTAGTAAGTGTATGTATACATACACATATGTGTATATATATATATATATATATATATATATGTATGTGTGTATGTATATGCTAACAGGCATGCACTCAAACACACTCATACACACACACACACGCACACACACACACACGCACACACACACATACACACACACATATATATATATAATATGTATATATATATATATATAATATATTATATGTATTATATAATATATATATATATATATATATATATATATATATATATATATATTATATATATATATATATTATATTATGTATATATATATCAAAGAATTATTTAAGTAACTTGATTAAAATGAAAACTATCAATTAGGAAATCCTTGAAAAGCAAATAAACTGTCTTGAGAATGAAAGGAAAAACTTGAAACGACATGAAGCTTGTCAAAGACTTCCTTCCATTGCTTTATTCCATTGGCACTGCCAAATATGACAGACTACTCCCTCTACTCTAGCTGCCGTTGTACATGTTGTTGCACTTGTTATAAATGTGGTTATATTTTTATAATTCTTACGTTTTGCCGATGAATTATATAAGTGTGACAGCATCGTGTTTTCTTTATTTTTTTGTCGCTGTTCCATATTATCTTTCATACTTTTCCTTATTGCCGCCTAATATAGTTATGGACTCATTGCTTGGACGGTTGGATACAAATGGGTTCGCCCCTTCAAATTACGGATCTTTGTGCTTCTGCGTTCAATTCTGGTAGTAATCGTCTTTGCGTTTCAGTCTTCCGAAGATCGATGGAATGAAGTGGAATTAAGTACCAGATCAATGTAATCGATTGTTCTCCTCCTCCAAATTTGAGGTATTATGCCTGTTTTAGATATTAGCTGAGGAACGATAGATCAGTAACATCGTTAGAGCGTCAGCCAAGAACACTTTATTGTACTTGGTCGTGCTTCAAGTCCCGAGTTCGAATCCACTGATGACAAATTAGCCTCTCATCCGTTTGGTTATGTTACTAACTCGGTTATTCATTCCTCCCAAACGTTCCTTGGCTAAATATCACCCACGTACGACCTACGCCCCGATCACTAAAACCTCCACTGATTCGGAAGACGGAGACATTGAGAACATCTTTCATTGGAGAACATGTTAACCTTGTCTCTTTAACAATAAATACCTAAGTAAATAAATAAATAAATAATACATATATATATATATATATATATATATTATATATATATATATACATATATATATCATCATAATAAGAACGGGGACTATTACGAATTGGTAAAGCATTACTTTTAATACATTTTGCATATATGTAGGTATTTATGTATGAATGTGTGTATGCATGTATATATATACGTACGTACATACATATGCATGTATGTATATATGCATCATTACCACAGCAAAACGCATGCACAGAGGATGATGCATTGATATATTCTTTAGAATGCTTTACATATTTGTAAAGATTTTTAGATTTTGAGTTAAAGTCAGTCCGAAGTTAAGAACACTATTTAGCCTTCTTGGTTATAGTGGATTCTAAATGCTCGGGTTCTGAGTTCGATCCTTAGGCGTGAGGCTACCTGAAGCTTTTCCTCTAGACTCAGGAAGAGTGACACTGCCTTTTCATTATTATTCTTCCTTTGTGTTACCTTATATTACAATCAATGCAAGACACACACTCACATGTGCGCTTCTATCTATCTATCATTCTATCTATCTATTACTTTATTTCACTCTTCCCCCCTCTCTCTCTCACTCTCTCTCCCTATATATATGCACACATTATATGTTATATATATAATATATATATATATATATATATATATATATATATATATATATATATATATATATACATATATATTGATACATCGATAGATAGCTAGATGCATGCATACATACATAGACAGACAGATAGATATAGATATACGTATATATGCATATATATCTGTATGTGTATATATACATAGTTGCATGTGTGTATATATACATGTATATATATGTGTATATATACATGTTTATATATATGTGTACATACATATATATATATATACATATGTATATATATGTATAATATATATATATATATATATATATATATATATATATATGTGTATATATATATGTGTGAGTGTGTGTTTTGTATATATATATAATATATGTATATATTCACACACATATATGTATATATATAGGTATAAACTTCGTAATCTATTCAGATACATACATCAAATGTTTTTATCTCCAAATAAGACAAATTAATCTATTTTATTTATTTATTTATTTATCTATTTGTTTATCTTTATCTTTTATTTAGTTTTCCCCTCTAATCTCTTCCTAACTGGTTTTCACATGTGATAACCCAGTCAGTGCTGGTTCCATCTATTTGCTATTCATATCAGTTGTAGGTAAACTCTTGTGTAATCTTTGTCTGGCCGAATGTCTAATGTACAGTAAGAGACAGAATCAATAAATTGGCGACCCAATAACACCCACTTTCCAATAACAATAACAAAATGAAAATCGGTGAGACCACCATAACGACGATGAGAAAGTCTACCATAACAGCATAAACATCAATAACTAATACGAACATTATGACAAAAGGGAGCCTGCCACGTAGTTACGAAACCTGTTAGAAATAGTAGGCAATGGAGGCTTGAATTACTCCTTGGGGTTTTAGAAATGAGGATAGTTATGGGTGCGTTAAATGTGAATTCTAGATATTCTGTGTCTGAAAACAGACGGCATATTCAAAGTTTGAACGTTGACACAAAGCCAGTAATTATGAGAGGTTTAGAAGTAAACCACATCGACCTCAGTGATCAACGAGCACTTATTTTATCGGCTCCGAAAAGTTTAAAGGCAAATTCAACCTCGATAGAATTTGAACTCAAAACTTAAAGACAGACAAAATGTCGCTGAATATTTTGTCCGACTTCCTGACGGTTTTGGCAGCTCGCCAATTGCTAACAATAAGGGTTCCAAAATTTGACACAAGGTCAGTAAGTTCGAGGATGAGGCTAAGCCGATTACATCGACCACAGTTTTCAACCGGTACTTATTTTATCAGCGCCGAAAGGATGAAAGGCAATGTCAACGTAAAGACGGACGAAATGTCACAAATCATTTTACCCGGTGTGCTAACGACTCAACCAGCTTGCCGCCATCATAATGGTTAAAAATAAGCGTTTCTCCTAAAGGTACAAGGGCAGAAATTTTGGGGAAGGGGACTAGTCGATAACATCGACTCCAGTGTTTCACAGGTATTTAATTTATCAACCCCGAAAGGATGAATGGCAAAGTGGACCATGGCGGAATTTGATCCTAGAATGTAAAGACGGGCGAAATGACACCAAGCATTTTGTGCGGCGTGCTAACGACCCTACGAGCTCGCTGCCATCATAATGGCTAAAAGTAATAATAGTAAAATTCGGTTTCATTTCTGATGTGGTTGCACACCTGTATTCAATCTTATATAAGATAGAAATTAGCAGTAGAAGGCATTAATCGACGTTTGTACAAAATGACTATGAATGACTTATAATTTCGCAAGACTAACAATTGCGAAGAGAACCAGTTCATGGCTGGTACTGTATTTTATCGGCCCTAAGGGATGAAAGCTAAATCTTACCCCAGCGGGATTTCGAACTCCAAACGCAAATGCTCGGATCAAATAACGCTCTAACGTAAATGCTCGGATCAAATAACGATCTAACGTAAATGCTCGGATCAAATAACGCTCTAACGTAAATGCTCGGATCAAATAACGCTCTAACGTTATTACAAATTCGCTGTTTCAAACTTATATTTTAGTCAAAGAGGAAAGAGAGACTAAATTGAACTCTGCTGGATTTGAACGCAAAACTTAACAGAGAAAAAAAGCAAATTTTATCAAGAATTTTGCCCAAATCCAATACTATTTCTGAAATATTAGCATGTTCTATGATAATAGAAATGGTAATGATGAGATTCTTAACATTTAAGTGTGAAGAGGGAGGGCGCTTGACACAGGTGTTTCTATATATTAATGAGAAATTAATGAGACAAGAAAAACAGGAAACAAAGGAAGAACGAAAGAATGTAAGAAAGAAGAGGAAGGAAATAGAAGGAAAGATGAAAGAAATGAATATGCATAAAAATCAAAATGGCTTAAGGACTGAAAATGTTTTCCGCTGACGATGCTTGAAATGTTTACTTTCACCTGCAACAAACAAATCGACTGAAGAAAATCTGAGCAACTTACTACTGAGATAGTTGGAGACAAAAACAAGGCAACGAAAACAATTTTATTCCATATGACTTCGCAACAATATGGTTTCGGTTTCAGTTGTAGTATAGGACAACTTAGGCAAGTGTCTTCTGCATTAGCCCAACGTAGATTAAATAAGTTTTATGACTAAATATGGTTGTAAGGAACTGTGTGAAAGCGCAGGCCGTATGTATATTCTTTTGTTTGCTTCAGTCATTTGACTGCGGCCATACTGGAGCAACACCTTAATAGGTTTTAACAGAAAATAACCTTTCCCAGGACTTACTTTGTAAGCCTGGTACTTACTTATTCTATCGGTCGCTTTTGCCGAACAGCTAAGATAAGGGGACATAAAAACACCAACATCGATTGTCAAGCGCTATGGGGTTGACAAACACAGACAACAAATATTTATGGCCGGCCGCTAACACTTTTTTTTTCTGAAAAATAGGGGTAGCTTATCCTGTTCAGGCTATATTATTAGCATTATAATGCGTTTGAGAATTTAAAAGCATTTCTTTAACTTTCTAAAACATTTCAAAGCTTGTAAAGCAAACTTCTTTTGTTTACGTTCATCGTAATTAGAATTATATATATATATATATATATAATATATATATATATATATATAATATATATATATATATATATATATAGTTGTATTTCGGGACGGTCATTTCTTTTTCAAATAAACACACGCACTGTATATTTTTCTTCACTTGTTCTTATTTTATTCTAACTCATGTCCATTGTCCGGAAATCTTTCGTCACACATCTGTTACCTCTTCAGCGACACTTTTCGCTTTCGTGTGTGTTCTTGCTCAACTTACTCCATTCTGTTCTTCTAAGATGTGCATCCTTATGTGCGCATGCGTTTGTGTCCTTGTTTGTTTGTTTGTGTGTGCGTGCGTCCGTGTGTATGTGTGTGTTATAGTTTTTAGAAGCAGTGTGGCTTTCCACTCAAACCCATTCTCTCACCCCATTGTGCTGCTGCTGTTCTAAGGCTCGGAATAATATGTATGGTGCAGCTCTTGCATTCCTCTGTGTATGTGTGAAAACACGAATGGAACAGTAACATCCGCTACCACACACCACATCTCATGACTAAAGACAGTAGGGATGAAAAGAGAGAGGTGAAAAACCATATACAATACACAGAATCATGCAGGGTAGTACACACACAATAGACATATATGCACTTACCTGTGAAACTTATGAGAAATAGATAGATGTGTTTAAATAAATAATTATGTAAATATATATATATATATATATATATATATATATATATAAATACATAAATATAACTGTCGCATACCTGTGATAAATATAAGACATAGAGATAGGTAAAATAAATAAATAAAACTATATAAAGGACATGGATACATACACCATACGAAGCAAAAACTATTCACACACGCATATGGAATTTCATGGACGGCCATGCGTTTGTGTCCCTGTTTGTGTGTGTGTGTCTATGTGTGAGTGTGCTCGCGTCTGTGTATGTTTTTGTGTCTGCATACTTGTGTGTGTGTGTGTGTGTGTCATAGTTTTTAACAGCAGTGTGTTGTGTTCTTGAGCAAGACACTCCATCTCACGTTGCTCTGCGATCCCTTCGACACCTGACGCGTGGTACACAGTACACCAGTTTAGACAACGGCGACTTGATGGAGAGCGTGAGGTACAATGCATGTCGTCAGACAAAAGTTGAATACTTATACGTCGTCTTCGACGGGAGAATCAATAGTCAGATATATCATTAATTTTATATATATAATTATTTATATATATATATATATATATGAAAAAACAAGTCAAGATAGAAAATGCTAAAATAATTTTATAAAGAACATTTCAGTACCGGTTTCCGTCATTTGAGACCTTTTCAACTGTAACAATTAAAAAATTAGATTTAAAAAAATTAAGTTTTTTTAAAAGAATATTTGTATAGTGTTCAAATATAAGTGGCATTTTCCTTGTTTCTGCCTGTCTCTCTTGTTTACTCTTGTGGGTTCAAGGTCCATGTGACTTCTTGGTAGGGACAAAGAAGAATATATATATATTATATGAAGCAACCTGTCAGTTACGACGACGAGGGTTTCAGCTGATACGATCAACGGAACAGCTTGCTCGTTAAATTAACGTGCAAGTGGTTGAGCACTCCACAGACACGTGTACCCTTAACGTAGTTCTCAGAGAGATTCAGCATCACACTGAGTGTTACAAGGCTAGCCTTTTGAAATACAGGTGCTACTCATATTTGCCAGCTGAGTGGTCTGGAGGAACGTGAAATAATGCCTCTTGCCCAAGGACACAACACGTCACCCGGAATTGAACTCATGACCTTACGATCGCAAACCGAACGCCCTAACCACTAAGCCACAGTTAATTATATATATATATATGAAATCGTCGTATGAACAGTGAATAAGGGGAATCAAAATGATGATTTGCCCATTATTTGATTAATTTTGTATGCGTTGCAGCCGATTCGAACGTGAATTTGTTAAGTGTTGTTGAATTTCCTCAGAGGAGCACATTTTGACCTTTTTTTACATGTGTGATCATATCTGATACAATTCATTAACAGAATGGACTATGCGTCATCCGGTGTTTCGACATGATTTTCTCCCATCAGCCAGAGGTATCCAGACTAATGAATTTAACAAGTGCCGATGCCCTTATTTATATCTTTTATGAACAAGCTGTTTGCTGATCCATGCTGGTATCAGTCAATCGATATTAAATCTTTATAAGTATGATGAGAAGTGAGAATCGAAACGATACCTTAAGTATTTATTCTTAATATGTTTCAGCCGATTCGAACACGAATATGCTAATCGCTGCTGTGTTTCATCAAGGAAGAGTAAATTCCCCTTTACAAAGATTGTGTATGTCCAACCTAATGTAGAAGCATACTGTATCTCCAGAAAAAATGTTTTTAAACATATTCTTTTCATTTTCTGCCAGTAATATGATTTGGAAAAAAAACATGGCGGCTGTTTCTTACAAAGTGAACAAATACATTTTTTTCTTTTGTCTGATATATTCAACGATAACGTTGTTGTTGTTGTTGCTATGGTTGTTGTTGTTGTTTTTATGCTGTTGTTATTGTTGTTCGATGTTGTTATTTAGCCCTAGGTCTGCTTTAACTGGGTTGGGTTGCATAATGATCAAAGACGTTCTAGCTGTTACATTACTATTTCCTCTTTTTTTCTTTTGTTTTTCAGACCTGACGTACTTAGGACAATATTATCTAACGTATCCTTGATCAAGACAAGATATGGCTGCTATTTCTATCAGATATGACAACATAACTGTCTTCTTCGTTGTCTTATCAAATTTTATTTTATTCATTCTAGGAAAAACTCACACCAGAACACAATTACAAAAAAGAAATAGAATTAATGGTTGTGACATTTTGCAGTTAAGGCTAATTCATCTTCACAACCATTATGAATTAATGACAAAAGAATAAAAGAGAGAAGAACATTTATATAATTCATATTTCAATTCTTTGGCCTTTTTTCTTTACATGAATTCATTGCAGATGTTGTTGTTGTTGTTTTTTTTGTTATAGCTTTACAAAAGACGTAATCCTTAGACTTTTAAGAATTGTTTTCTTTGAATACGTAACTAACTGAAAAACCAAAACTGTGGTTAATAAAGTTATCAATGAAAATAATGTTATCAGTTTCATTATTTAATTTATTGTCAACCGTAATATATTTAACGATGAAATAGGAGAACGACAAAACCGACAGCAAGAAATATTTCACAGATTATTAATCGGTCAAAAAGAAAACGAATGGTTTAGCTGTTTCTATTGCAGGGAAGAAGAGAAGTAAACGACGTTTGGAATAAGGCCATTATATTACTGGTACTTTTATAGAGATATAGAAATCATTAAACGAAGACTGATCGTAACTGATCGTTTGAACATCTATGAATGCCAGGTATATCTACAAATGCTCTTGAAAAGAAAAAAAAAAGAATGATAATACAGTAACGTGACAAAAGACACCTTTTTTAAGTAATAATATACCCTTTTACTCTTTTACTCTTTTATTTGTTTCGGTCATTTGACTGGGGCCAGGCTGGAGCACCGCCTTGAGTCGAGCAAATCGACCCCAGGGCTTATTCTTTGTAAGCCTAGTACTTATTCTATTGGTCTCTTTTGCCGAACAGCTAAGTTAAGATGAGGGACAAACACAGACATACATACATGTATATATATATATATATATATACATATATACGACGGGCTTCCTTCAGTTTCCGTCTACCAAATCCACTCACAAGGCTTTGGTCGGCCCGAGGCTATAGTAGAAGACACTTACCCAAAGTGGCACGCAGTGGGACTGAACCCGGAGCCATGTGGTTCGTAAGCAAGCTGCTTGCCACACGGCGACTTCTAGGCCTATATGAAAATATTTTTCAAAATAAGGTGAGACAGTCATGGCTGGAGTTATACTGATAAATGATCTGATTCAATATGGGTCAATCGGAGTCTGAACAGTCACAAAAATAATAAGAATAACAACAGTAGCAATAATTCGCTCAAACCAACGTAAGTGCCGCCTGAGAAAACGTCCGTGATTTTCTGTATATATTGACTTGAGTCGCCCACAAGGTCATAATCGCTAGTGCAGAACAAATCGCAATCGCATGTAATGAAAGTCTTGGATTCAGTTTTGAATTGATTTAGATTAAACACATTACCAGTTTGCCATAGCAAACAAAAATACCTAGATCATAGTTCAGAAATAAATGAGCAATTATTGTTGTAAATTATAATTACACGACGATGTTTGCGTAGATATATGCATAACTTTTTCCAGTGATCGAATTTGACATAGCACAATTTGGATTGAATTCCGCCGTCATACTCGTGTGTACCGAAACAAACATAGCAATAAATTTAAATCGATCTAGCCGAACAGAAACCGATTCCTCCTTCAATGAATCTCTATTGTAGTGAATCTCAATGGCTTAGAGTTTGTGATTTTGAAGTTCAAAACTTCGCATGGTAAGTTAAACAGAACTGTTTTAAAATATGAGAAAAAAGTATTAAACTTCATTTTATTAATTACTATTATATTTAACAAAATGGTACATAACGTTTTCAAAGCATTAGTATGAATTTTCCTAACATTTAAATTATATTAGCAGCATAAGGCGGCGAGCTGGCAGAAAAGTTAGCGCGCCGGGTGAAATTATTAGCGGTATTTCGTCTGCCGTTACGCTTGGAGTTCAAATTTGCCTTTCATCCTTTCGGGGTCGATTAAATAAGTACCAGTTACGCACTGGGATCGATGAAATCGACTTAATCCGTTTGTCTGTCCTTGTTTGTCCCCTCTGTGTGTAGCCCCTTGTGGGCAGTAAAGAAATAAGAAAAATTAGCACGCCGGGCGAAATACTCAGCGGTATTTCGTCTGTCTTTACGTTCTGAGTTTATATTCCGCCGAGGTTGACTTTTCCTTCCATCATTTCGGAGTCGATAAATTTAGTACCAGCTACGTACTGGGATAGATCTAATCGACTGGATCCATCCCCACCTCCAAAAAAAAATTGGGGGTCTTGTCCTTAGAAGAGAAAAGATTATATTAGAAGCGTTGCTTAAGAATCGGGTATAAAGCTTGATGGAGCTTTTTCCCTAGTCTCTGAGCTCTGCGTTCAAATCCTGCTAAGGCTAAATTGGGTTGTAGAGTTTATCAGCTGAAGAGTTTAATAGTACCATTCTTTAGTTCGAGTGCTTTTTGTGGAACCTTCTGTGTTGCAAGAATTCAGCCCGGCTCTCTGATATAAAGCTTTTTATTTCTCTAATTACATCTCGTAAGGCCTATACAGTGTCATAGAGCTTTTCTCCTGCCATATGATTTTATGTGTGTGTGTGTGTGTGTGTGAGAGAGAGAGAGAGAGCACGTGTGTGTATGTGTGTGTGTGTATCACGTGATTACATGGCCCACAAGACTATCGGATGTTGCCATAAAACACTGGTCACATCGCGTTTTGCATTGTTCTAGCTTTCAAACTCTGCCACCCTTCTGTTTAGGCCATCAAGCCAAAATTCTCCATCACTGGAAGGTTATTCCGCCTCAGCGTTCCACACATTTTTAAGAATCCGTGATGCTGATACTAGTTCCATTGTGACGCAACCACAGTGTCGCATCATATGAGAAACTCTACTTCCCGTCTACCGTGAGAAGAAAGCACTAAGAAATATAGTCTTTATAAGGCAAAAAGCCGAATTGCTCATAAAGAGAACATCTTATAATCATACGTTTTCACAATCATGGCTGCCACCTGGTTCACCAACATTACGGAAATAATTAACTACATGTATAGGCAGAGGATAATCCCCTCTTTTTCTCTCCCTCGCATTCTATTTCTTTCTCTCTCGCTCTCTCTCTCTCTCTCTGTGTTTCCCTGTATGTTCATAAAAACGCACGCTTACACACACATACACACATATCTGTATTTTCGCATATTGCAGTTTCTGGCCAACGTCGTGTCAAAAAGAAATTATTTTGGTATTCCTCTATTTGCTGCACTCATTTAAATCAATGGTTGGTGTACATTTAACATCTGGTTGGACTGAGGCAGATCTGAAGAGAGCTTCACTGATTCCATATGAATAATTGAGTCTTCCGCCGGTTAATGTCAGTATTGTTGTTGTTGTTATTGATAGTGACAATAATGAAGATGAGGGGGATTTTATTCTGATTGTTTTTCAACTGTGATTGCTTAGACTTGTAATGGAGACCTAACATCGCATACCAGTCGTGTGAAACTCTTCTTTTGCTCCAAGCCGAGTTCTTTTAGGACCACATTATACGATGTGTATTTTCAATTATTAAGGACAGGCTACTAACTGTAGCTGGCGTATCTGCTATTTCTAGCTGCAGACCGTAATCGTAAGAGCGCCATACAATTGTCTCTCGATTCTGCCAGCTGTGAATGCAATTCACGCGTTAATATCTAGTTTTGAAAATCCTGTCCTTTGGATCACTCCTTTAGTAGTGTAACCAGCCAGCTACTCATTCGTTCACCGTAATTATCGGTTCTCAGAATGTAATGCAGAAGTAAAAGATCCTGCCATAACAAATTTATTAAGCTGACTACAGCTCATTACTTCAATTAATTCATCGAATTTTCTTTTTAAATAGCATTAATATTGATAATTATACATAGCGGCAATGACATACAGTTAGTCAGACTTACAGACAGGAAGAAAAATAGATAGAGAAACTAAAAAGCTGATAGATAAATAGATAGATAATTCGACTGACATATATAGGAAAGCTTTATACAATGGAACTGACAAGCAAGTAAACAGTTAAATTGATTTTCCTAATTATATTTTATCTAGATATGTGTGCATGTGTGCTAATATATGTGCGTGTATACATACATACATACACATACATACATACATACATACATACATACATACATACATGCATACATACATGCATACATACATACATACATGCTTGCATACACAGGCACACACACTACTTGAACAGATACATAGACAGTTATATCAATAAACGCTTGCACTTTTGTAATATGCATCTCCATAGTATATCTATATATCCATCTAACTATCTAACTATCTATCTATACATAGATATATATATAACTGTGTGTGCATATATATTTATATATATATATATATATATATATGTATGTATATACACACACACACACACACATTTTGTGTGTCTATGAAGATGAGAAAAGGACAGATGGACTGACAGACTTATAGATAAATATAAAGGTAGATATGATTAACAAAAGATAGATAGATAAACAGACAGACATGCAGACAGACAGGCAGATTGATAGATAAGTAAATAGACTAACAGATAGATAAAGAGATAGAGTGATAAATAGATAGATAGATAGATAGATAGAGTGAGAGAGATAAACCGATAAATGAAAAGTGAGATACATAGCTCTTGACTCAAAGTTGAAAAGCTTTGTAGATATGAAAACGTTTTAAAATATTACATTCAATTAAGTCCGTAAAAATATTCAATATTTATTCTTTGTGACAGCTTTACAAAAGATAAATAAATACAATGGTGCATAATGCATGTAAATATATGTGGTATATAACAGTTTTCTATATCATATCTTTGCAATAATTCTATGGTGAGCAACAGGACCAACATGGAGATACTAAGCAAGATAGTCGAAGTGGTAAAATCTCAACGGGAAGTGTACGGGTGTAGGGTTCAGTTCTTAGTTAAGTACATTTCAGTGTTCTGGCATCAAGAATTAATAGTATTGTTGTAAAGTATCAAATGGCATTTCATGTTTCTTTTCACAGATTTCGTCTACTGCTCTGTCAGAAAAAGATGATAAAATTTCGTAGAAGATAGGAAACCATTAGTATATTCTGACGTGAAACCATATATATATATATAATATATATATATATATATATATATATATATATATATGCGAGTGTATGTACGTACATACGTGCATATATTATTATTATTATTATTATTATTATTATTATTATTATTATTATTATTATTATTATATGTTTGACATTTGCTTTACATTTGCACAAGCTGGCTCCAAGTCTCACCCAGAGACCTCAAGAGACAACAAGTTGGAAGTTCATGTTGGTATTATGCCTAGTGTGCCATATATTTGGTTTTGTACTTAGTGTTATACTAGTGAATGCCTAAAAAAACCATACGAAAATTATGTTTGTTTTAAAAAGATTACAAAGAAAGTATTTTGCGTAGAATATGAGCAAGTTCCCATGAGCACTATCTTTTGAATTTCTGCCATTTTGGGGTTTCCTGGTATCTGAGTTAGGTAGCAATCAGCCCCTTTTGCTATCATTCCCAGAGCACCCATGACAACAGGTATTGTTTTAGTCTTCAGGTTCCACATTTCGCTGATTTCTATTTCCAGATCTTTATATTTGCTCAGTTTCTGGTAAGTCTTGACAGATACGTTTATATCAATTTATTATCATTATTTATGATATTCAGACAAATGTGCAATGGCACTAATTCTAATATCTCGTTGCAGAGAATATTCTCAGAGTGGTGTGCTAAAAACACAAGACTTCGCAGTAAACTCTGGTGTTTCGACCCACTCATATTATATTCAGTGACTATTATACCAGAGGTTCTGAACCTCTGTTCCAATTTAGAAAACTAAATTTAGTAAACTACGCAGTACGAAATTTTTGCAAAAATGTAGTAAGGTTATGGTTAATTAAACATCCCCGAGTGCAAAAGCTTTCGTTGCGTCAGCAAAAACTTAATTAAGGAAGATTGTCTGTACTTCTCTTGTGACCCCCTCTCTCTCTCTCCCTCTCTCTCTTTCTCTCTTAATCCTTTTTGCCCCTTGTGGAGCATAGCGCCTCAACAGTTGTTTTCCACTTTTTGCGGTCATTGGCGTGTTTCTTGGCTGCTTCCCATGTCAGGCCGGCGGTCCTGAGCTCGTCCAAAACGCTCCGCTTCCATACTCGCTTCGGGCGTCTCGCTTCTTTTTCCCCTGCGGTTTCCAATCAAGTGCTTGTCGTTTCACATTTGAGGGTTCTTTCCGCAGTGTATATCCGATCCAACTCCATTTCCTTCGTCTAATGCTGAAGCACCGCCTTTAGTCGAGCAAGTCGACCCAAGGACTTATTCTTTGTAAGCCTAGTACTTATTCTATCGGTCTCTTTTGCTGAACGGCTAGGTTTCGGAGCCGTAAACACACCAGCATCGGTTGTCAAGCGATGTCGGGGGGACAAACACAGACACACAAGCTTATACACACACATACATACATATATATATATATATATATATATATATACATATGACGAGCTTCTTTCAGTTTCCATCTATCAAATCCACTCAGAAGGCGTTGGTCGACCCGAGGCTATAGTAGAAGACACTTGTCCAAGGTGCCACGAAGTGGGACTGAATCCGGAACCATGTGGTTCATAAGCAAGCTACTTACCACACAGCCACTCCTACGCCTATGTTATAAGTTTCTACAATACAATGATGCTGTACTATTTTTCCCTAACGTTCTTTCTGTTGTGCATGTAATGTAAAAAGTAACTGAAATGTTCCTTTCATTTCAGAATCTTTTCGATATCAACGATTAAAATGAAGCCATCTTTGCAATGGACAGAAATAGAAGCTAGCTGGCTAAGACCAAATATCAGTGTTAAACTGCAGTAAATTATTATGAAGTCAATTTTACCAAAGACTGCTTGAATAGCTATAGATCTGTTGCATACAATTACCTTAGTAACATTGAGTTATGAAACTTCTAGTGAACAAATTTTCTGTGTTCAAATGTTCCATGGTATGAATTAGTTGACAGAGCTATTATATATGCGCACATGCAAATGTACATACATACATAAATACATACATACATGCATACATACATACATAAATACATACATACATGCATACATACATACATACATACACACATACATACATAAACACATACATACATAATACATAAATACATACATACATGCATACATAAATACATACATACATACATACATACATGCATACATACATACATACTCAGAATGTAACGACGGATGAAATAACGCTAAGCATCTTGTCCAGCATGCTAATGATTCTGCCAGCTCGCCAGCTTAATAATAATAATAATAATAATAATAATAATAATAATAATAATAATAATAATAATAATAATAAGAAGAAGAAGAAGAAGAGAAGAAGAAGAAGAAGAAGAATGGCTTCGAATTTTGGCTCAAGGCCGGCAATTTCAGGGGTGTGGTGCTTATTCTATCAATCCTAGAAAAATGGAAGGCAAAGTCAGCCTCATCAGAATTTGAACTCGGAATGTCAAGAGCTGGAGAAAATGCTGGTAAGCATTTTGTTTGGTGCAGCAAGGATTCAGCAATCTCACTGCCCAGATGATGATGATGATGATGATGATGATGATAATAATAATAATAATAATAATAATAATAATAACATATACACATATAGGCCTTTACTGTTACGTTTGTATTTGATTTAAATAGCGATCGATTATTGTACTAGCGAAAACTGAAATATGAAATATATCCTATTTGGCAGCAATGAAAATGTATAGTAAGATGCTGATTTTGGAGAAATATCACAAGTGATGCAGACAATTGCATTTTGACAGCTCTCGAACCTTCTCGTACACCAGTGTATGATCTAATTCTTGGTTGTGTCGAAATGTTCACTTACAGCATTAGAAATTCTTGGTTCACAGCCTATATTACAATTATATGCGCATCATAAAAACCTACTCCGAGTTTGTGTACAGTAGTGAAATATTGAAAGCTAACCATATTGTGTATACAAACAACATCAAGCAGTTTTGCTTATTCAAGCAATTGCTCTCAGTATCTACTGCACAATCTATTACATTGAAATATCCCTTTCTGTTAAATAAGCCTCACTGACTTTCTTTAAGCATTTTGTAACCATTTGTTTTGTTGTTATTCCTCAAGAATTAAGACATTTCCTCTTGTAACTAAGAACCATCTCCAATTACGGTATGCACTGTTAGAAGATAATTTTTTCCTCTATACTTAGTTATTTCATCAAGGAATCCCAATGGGATGACCTGAGTAATTTTATGAACACTGCTTCACGACAACTGAAATTCCTGTAGATAAATTCCACAGACAAAATCGGAATTTTTATCACTAGTATATCGCTGGAATATTTTGTAGTTATCTATCAAATCTCGTAAATTGCAAGAAAACCGTTGTTGTCTCCTTCGGAGTTACTTCTTAACTAAATATTTGGCTCAAAGTTTTTCTTCTTCACAAATGACTCATTTTTATTCTCGAACCCTGGTGAGTTGTTTTTCTTATTAAGTGCATTGTCTCGCGATGGCTTGTACATGATTACTTTCTGTACTTTGAACGTACTGCTGCAACACGCCCACACATGTACACAAACACACACACACATATACAAACACGCACACACATACAGGCACATACCCACCTTTATACATATATGCATACATACACACATACACACACATACGTAAGGTATGCTAGCTTCGTAATATTTTTTTTACGATACAACAAAACCGTAGGCAAGATATTCAATGAAATATAGCCGACATATTTTTTCGCCATCATAACAGCCACCATTTATCTGTAATCAAAAGAAAGAAAACGATAAAAAATATCACTAATCCACTTAAATAATTAATGATATAGCCATGGAATTATCTTGGTCTTTATACTGTCAATTATTGATAAGAATTTCTGCTGTGTCTATAATGAATGCTGTTTTGATAAAGCTTATCACAATATCAATGAAAACTTGCCATCATGGAATGTGTCTCGCTTTTAACTGACAATAAGGCGACTAATGAGATAACAAATGGAATGATTTTTATTTCATACTTACACAAACTCTTTAAATAATTGCCCGGATGGACATACTTCTGTGTCGTGTCTGTCTCAATTTTATCAGTACCAACTGAGTTTACAGACTTTTTAGCTCCTGTGTATGTTTATAGTGTAAGAGGACAGCATACGGGAAGGACCTTTGATTATTTTCACACACAGACGTACACACGCATAACGAGAAAGACGCAAAGAAAGAAAGATAGATAAATGTATGTATCATGTGGCTCTAGGTACCTTATAACAACAGATTGAAAATCCCTACATCAAACAAATATGAATGCATATGTGATACTTGTAGGACTGCTGGGCAAATAAGAATAAAAACAAAAGAATCACCAAAGTACTAAAGAAATAATGGTTTTAGAAAGGTATCGAAGTGAAAATACATGTTAACACGGCCTTCAATCTAGAAACAAAACTTCACTTTCGATAAGACCCTTTGCCAGAAGGATTCCACCAGCAAAATATTCCAACATATATATATATATATATATAATATATATATATATATATATATATATATATATATTATATATATATATTATATATATATACATATATTGAAAGCAGTAGTTATAAGAAAATTAATACAAGGTAAATATTAATAGGAATAAAGTCTCTAGCAGAAACAGGGTAACTGGTAAAATTACAATTTATTGAAGGCGAACAGTAGAAGAGTTCGAATTTAGTGTTTCTTGTAGAATATAAAACAAAACGTGCAATGTAATTAGAGAAAAGGCTTGATTACATGCTAAAAGTAATTAAAGAATAATAAATTTAATTTTGATGCTTATAGACATTTCCCAACAACGGGTAAAACGTGTTCCGGAATGCATTGTATGTGTGTGTGTGTGTGCGTGCAAATGTGTGTGTGCACGTGCGGTTGTGTGAGTGTGTGTATCTCTGCATTTCTGTGTGCGTATATATGTCTCGCTATGTTTATATATGTATGTATGTATGTATGTATATATATATAAAGAAAGAGAGAGAGATATACACACACATACATATATATATCTATATGCATTTGTATATATATGTATATATATATAGACACATACATACACACACACACACATATATATATATATATATATATATACATGTGCACACATATAGATACGCAGGCAGGTAGATATGTATGTATGTTTGTAGGTGGGTAGGTTGGTTGGTGTGTGAGTGAGTTGGTTAAGTAGGCAGGTAGGTAGGTGAATGAGTGGGTGGGTAGGTAGTTAGGTAGGTGCAAAATGAATCTTTTAATGGCTGTATGACATCTATCTGTAATCGTTCGTTCTAAAGATGTCAACAAATGTTCATTTTTGGAACTAGGTGACATTAGGCAATGTCATCGAAATGATTCCATTATTCAAACTCATGTCTCTTCCAAATTTGGTCATTGCTTAATTGCTATCTGCAGACCCTACCAACAAAGTATATCACGTTTAACATGTAATTTCTCAAAATCTGATAGCGATTATCTTTTAATCTAGTATTTAACTTCAGACTTGTCTGGTTGGGTTAGAACTACCAAGATTTAAAATCCTTAAAAATTAAGAGAAAGCAGGTAAGCAGAAACTTACATCGGTCACCTGGAAATGGCTGTAATATGACTGATGGTCGAGCAAAGTCCTACATCGGTCAGTTAACAGATGATATTGAACGTACTGGAGAGAAAATATAGCACGCTATGAAAATGATAGTGTGTGGATGAGAGTCAAGGGAATCTGAACAATTCGATTTGAAGTCATATATGCGTATGAATACGTATAGTTCTATATTTACATATATATCATGTATATGAGTGTGTGTGCGTATAGACATATATACATATAAATACACAGACACACGTACACACATATATATTTATATATATGTATATGAATTTATATATATTTGTCCGTATGTATATATATATATATAAATATATATACATACATACATACATACATACATACATACATACATACATTATATATATATATATATATATATATAGATCCCGGGTTGAGTCGGGGTTAACTACAGTAAATAAGGTACTCAATACATAGCAGAGTAATTAATTTATTTTATAGAAGGAGCTTCTACAGGACTAGAACTGTTTCATTCAAATGAAATCACCAGGAAGCTTCCTGATGATTTCATTTGAATGAAACAGTTCTAGTCCTGTAGAAGCTCCTTCTATAATATATATATATATTATATATATATATAATATATTATATATATATATATATGTGTGTGTGGGGGTGGGGGGTGTTTAAATTGTCGTAGCAGTGTTAGTCGATTTATATTGTTCGGTTGATCGAAGGCCGAATTACCTGCTCCTGAATTAACATGTAAGTGACTGACTTCTCCACAGACAGGTGTACACTAACGTCATTCACACTCAGAATTCTACCGACAAGGTGTGATAAAACTGAAGGTTTTGAAATAAAACAAGTTATCCAATTGGCTTCTAAGTAGCCTTCATTTATCAAGTTTCATTCTCCGGGTATCAGTGGACATGTGGCAATAGAAAATGAAATCTCTTCAAGATGCCACGCAACTACATGAAACCGGAAAACGCGAGAGTGTGAGACGAACGTCTTGAGTATTCGTTCACAATTCCCGGGAATTGATGAGAGGTAAGATGAAAATGCCCATGTCAGGAGATAGATGGGAAATACATTCATTTCGTCAGTCTATCATATATTTGGTTTTAGGTGATTGATGATTGAACTTTTTATGCATATATATATATATACAGTTGGCTTGACATTTACAGTTTGTGGTCTGATATAGCGTATTGTGTAAAATATATACTTAGTATGTTGCTAATAGTAGTGTCCAAAATGAGTAATATGATCAAATATTTTGTGCAATATATATATATATATATATATATATATATATATATATATATATATATATATATGCATATATACATATATATACATCTGTATGCATAAGTACGTATACATACGCATATATATATGTTGTGTGGATGTGTGTGGAGTGTGTGTTACATGTGTGCTTGTGCGTGTGTGTGAGAGTGAGAGAGAAAGATAGAGAGATTAAGTGGGTTTGCTAGGTTGAATGTGTACGTACCTATAAAATATACGCCAATACAGACCTACAATAGAAATAGTTATGATGCGAAGCAATTTCTTTTATATTGCTGTGTTTGGTTTCCCATAAGTTTATACACAGTCAAGAATAGAAGCACTTACATATAGAAACACATACATACATACATTTATTCACATTTACTTACACACACACACACACACATATATATATACTCACACATATATATTTATATATATGTGCTTATATCATAATGTGCAAAGATATATAATACATATACGTAATTACACAACGGCACATAGATGTAGATACATAGTCACACAACATATATACATGCATATCATTATAAAAATATCGATATGTATACATAATTAAACACATATATGCATATATATATATATATATATATATACATTCTTATTTACACAGACGGATGTATATATCTGATATTACACAAATAAATACATATATAGTTTACGTACATATATTAAAACACACACGCATACATAGTTACATCTCAATTGATGTTCAAACCTGAAAGAATGAATTCGTATGACCAAGAAGTTAGTGAACCATAGCGATGACATTAAAGCAGACAGAATGAAAAGCTAAGCAAAAACACAGCGAAAAACCAGTCAAAACCAGAAAAAAATACTTGGAATCAATAATAAACAGGATTTGGCAAACCGGAATATCTGATGTAACTAATTTTCTTCCATTAGTTCTTGCAACTGGTTTCTTATATTCATCATCTGACGCTGTTATATTTGGTCGTGGTCGTAGTGTTGTTGGTGATGCTGGTCGACGTGTTGGTGCTTTTCGTTGTGGTTGCAGTGAAAGACTATCTCCGTTCTTTTCCTTCCCCGTACCTCTCTGATAAACACACACTCATTTATATATATATATATATATATATATATATATATATATATATATATATATATATATATATATATATATATATATATATACATATGTATGTATGTATGTATGTATATGTATGTATGTATGTATATATATATATATATATATATATATATATATATATCTATATATATATATATATATATATACATATATACAAAGATATATATGTATACATATATATATTTATATATGCATACATATGTATAAACTACATACATATATATCTGTGTGTGTGTGTGTTTTCTGCTAAAATTTATTTTGCGATTCTAAATGAGAGGGAAGAATCTGTAATATAAAAGAGTAGAATAAAAAGGAAAAAAAAACTAATGAAAATAAAATTAATGAAGTAAAAGAAAAAAAATGAAAAAGTGACTATGGCTTTATTTAATTGAAAATAAAAATTCATTCCTCCCACAAAATTGAATTCAAAGTGGATATTCCGTGTTGATTCAACATATATATGTGAATATATGTATGTGTGTGTATATGTATATGTTTATTCGTATCTCTACATATATGCGTAAATACACTTGTGTATGTGTGTATATATAAATGTATATATGTTTATATATATATATATTATATATATATATATATTTATGTATTTAATAGGGGTGTATATGTATATATATGCATATATATATATATATATATATATATATATACATATATATCATGTCTATTATAGCTGTGTAGATATATATATATATGCATATATACATATACATATATATATATATATATATATATATATATATATATAATATATATATATATATATATATATATATAATATATATATATATAATATATATATATATATATATATATATATAATATATATATAATATATATATATACATATATATCATGTCTATTATAGCTATGCAGATATATATATGCATATATATATATGCACACACACATATATATATATATATATCATGTCTATTATAGCTATGTAGATATGTATGCATATATGTATGTATGTGCATATGTATCTAAGTGTGTACATCTGTGAGTGGGTATGTGTATGTGCGTGCGTGCGTGTGTTTGCGTGTGTAAATTGTATATTCTGGTAACAAAGTTTATTTGATGTATGTAGAATTTAAAAACCAAGTCGAACATTGGCTCGGTTAACAAATATAATATCAAGCTAATTTTTTCTCCATACTCTCGTTATTGTTAGCGTTATGTTATGTACTTCTTATTACTATTAAATGGTAAAATGGTAAATACAACAGACAAAATAATTTTTTTCTGCTTAATTCTATTGCCTTATGTTTTGAGTTCAATGACGTCCCGGTTTACTCTGACTTTCACTCCTCCAGGATTGATAAGATAAGATACCAGTCAAGAAACGAAACTGATAGTAACGACTAACATATTTGTTCCCAATCTATTGGCATTGTACCAATTGTAGAGTTGTAAATGTGGCGAACAAAATATTCTGTAATATTTAGCTCCATTGCCTTCTCATCAGATGTCAAATAATGTCGAAGTTAAGTCAGTCCTTTATCCTCCAAGGTGAAATAAAAATATCGATGTAGTCAATTAATATCTCCCACCAAAATTTCAGGTCTTATTCCTATTGTAGAAAAAATTATTATCTTTTCGGAGGTCGATAAAGTAAGATTCAAATGAACATTGTAAACGATCAATCCCTCACTCCGAAATTTGAGGGATTGATCTGCCTATAATAGAAAGGATTATTATTATTATTGGTATCAGCGATGCCTTTTCTCCTGCGGGTGTTATACTGACACTATATCAAAAAAGTGAGCCATATCCCATGGCCAAAGGTCCTTTGGCTCGTTTCTTCTTCAACTTTCTAATACTTTGCTTAGAATCCTTGCTGTTCCTAACAAGGCTATTTTCTGCAACTGTGCCGTCCTATTGGTAATTCCTAGCTTCTCAAGTCAAGCATCTAACATTTTACTATCTGCTCGCAGTGCGCCAACCACAATCGATACCACTTCAAAGTCCCTAATTGCCTATAGTCTCGTAAGTTCATTATTATTATTGAATGAGAGAGCAATTTATACCATCAAAGCGATACTGGGGTACAAATATACGAAGACCAATATACCCATCATGACTACTCGTCAGATAAGAGTAAACCAGGCATAAGCATCGCAACCAAATGTGTGCGACAGGATGACCGCAAATCAAGATAAACAACACATGACCTTACATATGGGGCTCAGGTAGAATTTTCTCCGGGTCAGGTAGCCTATCACACTGAAGAGGTCACTGAATAAGGATTACTTAGGGAGGATGAACAAAACACCCATGTTTCCAAGGGTGAATTAAAGGGACATGCTCAACTGTTTAAGGTCAAGCAAATGCCAAGTACAGCTGTGGTAGTGAGCAGAATATTTGCTGTAATCCATCTTTTATACAAGAACAAAGCATGTACATGCTAACATTTCCGATCAGAAGCTACAAGAGCCACTGCTTTTAAGAGGTTCAAGGCAGTCAATTGGCAGAATCGTTAGAGCGTAGTATCGAATGTATTGCAGTGTTTATTCCGGCTTCCTGAAGTTTGCTTTCAAATTTCCCAGAGGTCAACTTAGTATATATATCTATTTCAAGATCGATAATTAAAATACCAGTGCAAGGCAGTGGATAGCTAAATTTGTTCGAACGAAGGAGCAACTACTTGGTGCTATTATCGGCTTTTCTTAGCATTCTCTTAGCAATTTCTCTGACATCACTAATGTCAAGCTGTATCGACGATTTATTTTGATTAGCACCAAATCGATGATATATGCAGAGAACATATTTCGATGCGTGGTCACCTGTTGTATTTTCGTGAACAAAACACCCATGTTTCCAAGCGTGAATTAAAAGGACAGCCTGCACTTTGCTGATGGTCCTATCTAGTGCTACTCCATAGTCTCACAAGGGAATGTAGAAGATCTGATTTTTTTTTCTGATCAGGACTATGTAGTGTTTCCGTGACCGACCACAACGTCCCTAAGACTAGTGGAAGAGAAAGACAGAAAGGAAGCTTACGGTGTCCTCAAAACAGAGGCCTGCCCAGAAATTCTCCAATCAGAGTGCATCACAATACAAGCACCCAAATTCCTAAATGGTGGAGTTAAAATGGGCAATGGAGTATGTTTACCGTCCAAGCGGGCCTTGGCTAGAATTGAACTTATTATGCACAGATCAATAACAAATAACACACGGCATTTGATCTTAAATTTGTACCACTTCCCTCCTCTGTATTAATAATTTCCTGACGTCGAAATACAGAAAGTCACAGCTGACCCCGGTGGGATGTGAACTCAGGATGGTGAGGATTAGAACATATACTGTGTGGCAACCTGTCCTACACTTTACGTTTTTGGCAATCCGCCACCTAAATATGGACGATGTATCATATATTTCCTCTTTTAAATCGCAAAGGATTAGGCTAATATTGGAAAACAAAAAGAGAAATATACATAATTAAATAATAATAATAATAATAATAATATCTGCAGATATATCCTACAAACATTTACAAACCAGAGAATTGCAATGTTCTGGAATTGCTACGTTCTGGAAGTACCAATGTTTACCTATCATTAAGCTACTCTATCAATGTTTTTGAAGGAAATACTTATGTATTCTTTAATTAGGTGCAGGTATGCAGAGGATGACGGAAGCGTCCTCCTAACTTCCAGAATTTCTAGAAACAGCAACCGAATCACATTCGACGTTACAAGAAAACAGAGGACACGTCGGATAATGTAGTTATTACAGTCTGGAGTACATTAATAAGTGGTATAGCGGACTAAAAATGCGGCGAGTTGGCAGAATCGTTAACACGCCGAACTAAATGCTTAGCGGTATTTCGTTTGCCGTTATGTTGTGAGTTCAACTTCCGCCGAGGTCGACTTTGCCTTTCATCCTTTCGGGTTCGATAAATTAAGTACCAGTTACGTACTGGGGTCGATGTAATCGACTTAATACCTATGTCTGTCCTTGTTTGTCCCATCTATGTTTAGCCCCTTGCGGGCAATAAAGAAATAGGTATAGCCGACTAAGAAATATATATTGCCATTAAACGATATAGTAGCCATTTTTCACATGTCTATCGACCACATAAAGGCTCAGTGTTAGCTCGTGTTTCTATATGTTTGTTTCCAGCAGTTGTATATTGGAGCTGAAATTCTTATAAACGATGGGCACCGCTTGTTAAAATTTCTGTGTTTATGCTTTTGAAAGTTATGTATCCAAATATTATTAATTAATGCCACCACCTCACACACCACCGAAATGGTAATAAAGGAATTCTATTTGATTCTGTTGACAAATGAGATGTCGAATAATCAAGCTGTATAGAATTACGATGCAATATTGCAGACACGAAAATGCAAATGCAAATGCAATCCAATCTAACGCCTGCATGAAAAATCACACACACACACACACACACACACACTCACACACACTCACACACACACACACACACACAACACACACACACACGCACACACGCGCGCGCATGCATATATATATATGTTGTGTAAACAAACAAAAACAAAGAAGAGAACGTTAAAACTGCGAAGGAGGCGAACGACTATGGCGACTATAAATGCAGTGACGACGATGAAGATGACGACAACGACGACGACGATGATGAAGGCGATGTGTTATAATGGTTTATGATCAATAATCCACCTATATTTTTATCTGCACTGCAAATATGTATATAAATGTAAACACGCAAAATGGATTTTCTCAAAGAATTCGAGAAAATCATTTGTGAATTCTTGAAATTCAATCCATTAGCGGTAGACTTTAAAATATGCAAAACTTTCCATAAGTTTAACCTTTGTCTCTAGTCATTGTTCTCGGAATAGTATCAAAAGAATCTTTGTCTATTAATTAAAACCTGGCTTTTGATCTGTTACATTAATACGGAGGAAACAAATAAAAGATACATGCGTGTATACATATAAATGAGTTTACACTCGTACACTTACGTAATCTATGTGTATGTGTGTGGATACATACATATATGCATATATTACATACATTGTTTGTGTGTATATATATATATATATATAACACATATCAGATAATATATAATGTAGGTATATGTATATATATACATACATATATATATGTGTGTATATGTATATATATATATATATAAACACACATATACATATATATACATATATTTATATGTATATATATATATTATACATATATATATATTGTGTACATATTTATATTATGTATATGTATATATATATATATATATATTATATATATATATATATATATTATATATATATATATACATACATACATATATTTATATATACGTACATGTATATATATATATGTATATATATATATATTATATATACTATATCAACATATATATGTACTTGTGTACGCATATGTCTATATATACATATGTGTATGTATATAGTAAGTTCAGTACGTTTCTGTATATACGTGTGAGTGTGTTGTGTGTGAATGCGTGTGCTTGTGTGTGTGTATGAATATGTATATGTACATACATGTACATGTGTGAGCTTATATGTATGTAAATGTATGTATGCATATAATATGTGTGTTTATGAATGTTTGTGTGTTGATAATAGAAACAGCGAATCGCACTTGATAAAGTGTATTCATACGTGAGAAGATATAAATATGATTTCCGTCAGAAGTCGAACCCCCCACACTCACTTTGATGATTCTCATTGTAATGATAACTACATTACGTCACTGCGACAGTGACACACGTCACACACTATCGTCTTCGTATCAGAATTCATTGCAGATTTGCAAGTGTTCGATTCTGACCAAATCCAAATACACTTTTTATTTTTAATATTCGTTTGTGTATTAGCAAATGGCACTGGGGTAAAAAATCTAAACTTATATTTGCTATTTAACATCTTCGATATCAAGTAGGCAAAGACATATTTTTTTGTCCCGCTAATAACTGATATGAAACTGCGAAACGTTCGAGATGCAACAGCTGAAGGGTGATAGAGATTGTCCCAATACTAGGCCAGAACATTTTTTCTTTCATCTGAATGAATTGCAGTAATTTTCAAAGTCAGTGTTTTACACGCCTCCTACTTGGGTTTCCAAGCTGAGCCTCAATACTATCAGCCGCAGCAATTTTAACAGGCTCTGTCTGTCTGTCTCTCTCTCACCCTCTCTCTCACACACACACTTACACCTGCATGCACATAGCAAACAAACAGACACATACACACACACACATAGGTGCAGGCCTGGCTTTGTCATTAAGAATGTTTGCGGCTACGTCGCTTCGCGAACATCCACACTGCGTACATCTTTGGCATGTTGGCTTTATCATAGCCCATGATCAACATGAATTTTGTTGATAGAAGCCATGTGGGAGCTCATGGTATATACGTATATGTATGTATGCCTATGGTGCGTTCATGTTTGTGTTCGTCTCCTGTACCACATGGTAACTGGTTTTGTCTTATTCCTAGCAGCTTAGAAAAAGGGACCATTAGAATCAGTGCAGGGCTTAAAACAATGAGTATAGGATTCGATGTTTTCAAATAACCCCTTCATAGTGGTGCTCCAGCATTGTCGCACCCCAGTAAACGAAACATGTAACGGACAAAAGATATGCACACATGTATTGTGGAATTTAATTTTGAAAATAATTCTAAAGTGGGGTTGCTAGCAGAATGGTTCAAGCGTAGGAAAAATGACTTGCGGATTTGCTCCGGATTATGTTGTGAGTTCATATGCTGTCAAGGTCAACTTTGCTTTTCATCCCTCCAAATTCCATAGACTAAAGCCCTTTCTTCAGGGATCTTGGTTACTCTTACTCTTTTTTTTTTTACTTGTTTCAGTCCTTTGATTGTGGCCATGCTGGAGCACCGCCTTTAGTCGAGCAAATGGACCCCAAGACTCATTCTTTGTAAGCCCAGTACTTATTCTATCGTTCTCTTTTGCCGAACCGCTAAGTGACAGGGACGTAAACACACCAGCATCGGTTGTCAAGCAATGCTAGGGGGACAAACACAGACAGACAGACAGACACACACACACACACACACACACACACACACACACACCATATATATATATACATATATACGACAGGCTTCTTTCAGTTTCCGTCTACTAAATCCAATCACAAAGCATTGGTTGGCCCGGGGCTATAGCAGAAGACACTTGCCCAAGATGACACGCAGTGGGACTTAACCCGGAACCATGTGGTTGGTTAGCAAGCTACTTACCACTTCACAAAGTACGCTGACAAAGACTGGGTTTGAAACCACCGCATAAAGAACCGGAAGAACTGCTGCAAGGCATTTATTACCAAACCTATAACGATTCTGTTAGTTCTGCGCCCTACACCATCAGCACCATCAGCGCCCCACACACAGCAGCGAGATAAGTTTAATTTGTCAGTTGCATGGGGAGTGTGTGTTTGAGTGGGTGGTGACAGTGGTTTAGTAATTGAACATTCTTGAATCTTTGTTTTGTTTTGTTTTTAAAGATGGGTGAATATGAAACAATGATAATATCAAGTATTGGAATTTGTTGTGTTTAAAACGAATTAATTTGTTTATAGGGGAAAGGAGGGGCTTTTGCGGAGTAAAAGGGTTGGCAGGTCTGGGAATCATGAGTTTGTTAGCATGTATTAAAAGGGTTAAGAGAGAAACAGAGACGTGGGGCGGAAGAGTTGGGTATGTTACAAAAGGTAATTAATATTCGACAGGCAGAGTGATTTCGGAATGTGATTATGAAGAAGGTATGGATGGGGTAGAGAGGGTTGGAGAAACAGGGGCCGACAGGTATGTTAATATCAATATTAAAATCTACGTATATGTATATATATATACATACATACACATACATATCCATCTATATTTATATGCTTACTCCGGTATATATACATATATATATATATATATATATATATACATACATTTATGTGTGTGTATGCGTACATATGATTAAGAAACTGGCTTTGTAAACACGTCGTTTTTGGTTCACACCCACTACATAGCACCTTCGGCAGGTGTGGTCTTCTGTAGCTCCGGGCCAGCAGATGCCTTGTGAAGGAAGTCACACACACACACACACACAAACAAACACACACACACACACACACGCACAGTACAACACACACACATGCACACAAACACACACACACTCTTATATAAGTGTGTCCATTTATATCATTGTCTTCGTCTTTGTGTTTGTGTTTGCCCCTCACTACCGTTGGACAAAGGGTGTGGTCTTGTTTACATTACTGTTTCGGCAAAGGAGGGGGGTAGAATAAGTAACGGCTTTTAAAAGAGATAAGCGTTGACGTGAATCACTTAAAAGAACAAATCCTTCAAGAATATGCTCCAGCGTGACCGCAGTCTCATGAATGAAGCAACTAAAGCACATATGATAAATATGTATATATTAACCATAGATATTAGACACAAATGAAGTAATATTTATACAATTTCATCTTACAAAGTTACAAAGACCCCCTCCATAGGGACTTAAACCCACAATTTTGTCATTTTATCTAAGCAAAAACGAATACAGTTGTGCTCTTGGAAGCAGTAGGGTTACTCGAGCATAAATGTTGGGCATTATTTCTAATTCAATGGTGCAACAGTGTAACAGTTTGCTTTGACATACACTTACATTGGGATTTCAACAATGTGGTGCATAAATTGTCAAATAAAGGAGAGGCACCTTTGCTTGCAATCGCACACACACCTTCGTTTTGGGATCGCCATTACTTTATTATCTCCCCTCCTTTCTAGCTTTTCTCTGTGACAACCTCTGTCCGGCCATCGCCATGATTGACCGCTAGGCACTAAAGATTTTTTTATTCTCTCTGTGTTTATTTTCTCGTATTCCTTTCTGTTGAAGACTGTAGGCTCGAAACGTAAAAGACTTTCTCGCCTTCCCAAGTGTTAATCTAATAAATATGTTTGTTGTTTATACACCTGTCTTCGTTTTTGTGTTTTTTTTGTAAATTCTATGTATATATATATATACATATATGTATATATATGTATATACATACATATATGTATATATATATTTGTATATATATACATATATATATATACATATATATATATACATTAAATCCAATTTTATAGTAAAATATTATATAATATAATTCGAGACAAAACCACTATTTTAAAACCAAACAGGAAAGACTTAATCAATACATATGTATTAAGTCTTTCCTTGTTTGGTTTTAAAATAGTGGTTTTGTCTCGAATTATATTAATATATATATTATATATATATATATATTATATATATATATATATTATATATATATATATATAATATAATATATATATATATATATTTAACACCTATTTCTAAATTTCGGTATGTGGTGAAGCAATTTTACTGTAGCCTAATTTTTGTATAAGGTTACCGATAACGGTTCTTATAACATACTGAATTACTTAGTAAAATTATTAATTGATTAATTAATTTTACCCTTTATTATTATTCATAATGTAATATATATATATATATATATATATATATATATATATATCTGTGTGTATGAGTGTATCAAATCCTTATATGGCTGCGCCGTTTGGTAATAGCTTGCTTACTAATCACATAGTTCCTGGTTCAGTCCCACTGCGTGGCACCTTGGGCAAGTGTCTTCTACTATAGCCTCGGGCAGACCAAAGCCTTGTGAGATGATTTGATAGACGGAAACGGAAAGAATCCTGTCGTATATGTACATTCATATGTATATATATGTATGTATGTATGTGTACATGTTTGTGTGTTTATATTTGTCCCCCCCAACATCGCTTGTCAACCGATTCTGGTCTGTTTAAATCCTCGTAACTTAGCGGTTCGGAAAAAAAGACCGATAGAGTAAGTACAAGACTTCCAAATAATAAGTCCTGAGGTCGACTTGCTCGACTAAAGGTGGTGATGCAGTATGGCTGCAGTCAAATGACTGAAGCTCGTAAAAGAATAAAAGAATACATAACCACATGGTTCCGGGTTCAGTCCCACTGCATGGCATCTTGGGCAAGTGTCTTCTGCTATAGCCCCGGGCCGATCAATGCCTTGTGAGTGAATTTGTAGACGGAAACTGAAAGAAGCTGTCGTATATATGTATATATATATGTATGTGTGTGTGTTGTTTGTGTGTCTGTTTGTACCCCTAGCATTGCTTGACAACCGATGCTGGTGTGCTTCGTCCCCGTCATTAGCGGTTCGGCAAAAAGAGACCGATAGAATAAGTACTGGGCTTACAAAGAATAAGTCCCGGGGTCGATTTGGTCGACTAAAGGCGGTGCTCCAGCATAGCCGCAGTCAAATGACTGAAACAAGTAAAAGAGAGAGTATATATATACGTGGTCTGATCAATAAGAATCTGGAGTGTTGCCAATGTAACGAAGCTAAAGCACGCACAGTAAAGCAGGTTGTCATAGGCTGACCACAATATCTGCTGTGCATGCACACAAACGTCTAACGTTCTAGCACACATCTACTGTTTACAGCAGTACTTGGAAAGAACACGTGTAGCGTGTGATCGCCACACTGACTGTAACAAAGAAAGTTGAGCAGACAATATATATCAAAGTTTGCCGAAAGTTTGGCGAAACCAGCGCAGAATCCTACGCAAAGTTTCCAAAAAAATTTCATCGTCCTCGACACAATCAAGGACATCTTGTGCAACTGAATCCCGAGTGATACTTTTTCTTCTTTTTCTTTTTGGCTGAAAGCAGTTTTAGCGCAACTCGGCAGACACGCGTCTCATACCCGAAACTTCAGTGATAATGGATTGAACTGACCGGTAACTAATCTGCACATCCTCTGCCGACTCGTGGATGGTGAGTTGACGATTTTCTCGCAAAGGGAACATTACACGCTACACATGTTCGTTCCAAGTACAGCTGTTAACAGAGAAAGTGAGCTTGAGTTTTAAAAATTAGTGTGCATGTATACACACACATATGTGTGTGTGCATATGTGCAACATCGCCCGTTTTTCCGTCCTTGTTTCGTATACATTCGAAGCTTTTTTTCCAAGGAATCTAATGCTCTTAGCTTAGTTTTTCCTTGGGGTTGGCCAGATTGGAGCAATCTCAAGATTGATCAGCCGAAATTGCGAGGATTATCCGGTTCTTGACTGTAGATTAAAGGCTTCGAATGAGGATCAGACTTTGACGGGTCAAATTTAGGAGTAATCCTTGAGTCGCCGTTACGTTTCTCACCGTGGTCGATTGTAGTTTTCAAGAGTGTGCTCCAGCATGGTCGCAGTAAAATGGCTGAAACTGTAAAAGAATAAAAGACTGTATAAATATACAAATTTTTTTTTCCAGGGGTTTTATTCTGCAAATTTTGCAGACATGAAGAAAGAGCTGGTTTCTTTTCAGAAACAAGGACATCCCCTGACTATCTATGCGTACATACATGGATGTATGTATGAAGGTACAGAAGCATCTAAGCATGCATATATACATATATATTTGCATATACATACAAACATACACTCACATACGTACTCAGACACACACGGGTGTGGGTATAAATGCCGTTGCTTGTGTCTATCTTATTACATGTAAAATTTCTCGAATATTTTACATATTTTGTCAGTACCGTTTAATAGCTTCTAACTGTAATATTTTGATAAGGTATATATTATTTATATATTTATGTGTGTGAGTGTGTGTATGCGTGTATATATATATATATATATGTATGTATGTATCTATGTATTTCGTATGTATGAATGAATGTATATGCATGCGTATTTATAGCAGTGATTCAATGTCCTTCTTGACTCATTCGTATACGATATTCATATTCGCTTACGCTCGCATATTTTAATGAAGATGAAGCGATTTTCATATCTTCCATTACTATTACTCCTTCTAGTAAACTTCCTAAATGCAATAACAACGTTTCCTTTACCTCCACACGTTCATCTTCAGGATGATGCTACATCAGAATTTGAACTTCTTGCTGTTCACCATCATCAATATGGTATTTAATTCTGTTCGATATATATATACTCTTTTACTCTTTTACTTGTTTCAGTCATTTGACTGCGGCCATGCTGGAGCACCACTTTTAATCGAGCAACTCGATCCCGGGACTTATTCTTTTGTAAAGCCCAGTACTTATTCTATCGGTCTCTTTTGCCGAACCGCTAAGTAACGGAGACATAAACACACCAGCATCGGTTGTCAAGCAATGCTAGGGGGATAAACACAGACACACAAGCACACACACGCATATATATATACATACATATATACGACGGGCTTCTTTCAGTTTCCGTCTACCAAATCCACTCACAAGGCATTGGTCGGCCCGAGGCTATAGTAGAAGACACTTGCCGAAGGTGCCACGCAGTGGCACTGAACCCGGAACCATGTGGTTGGTAAACAAGCTACTTACCACATAGCCACTCCTGCGCCTATATATACTCTTTTTACTCTTTTACTCTTTTACTTGTTTCAATCATTTGACTGTGGCCATGCTGGAGCACCACCTTTAGTCGAGCAAAAAGACCCCAGGATTATTATCTAACAGATAAAACATGATACTCGATTTCAAAAGGGAATAAGAGCGTGTTCCATCCCCTGACAAGGACCTCATCAACTAAGTTCTTATATTAGATTTTTTCTTTAGCTAATGACAAATATCAAATCTGTTCACCCCATGTCGGCCATGGTGACTGTGTTTGTACTCCTGAAGAGCAAGAGCAAGTTGCCGGAGTGATGTTACTGATACCTCCTCTGGAAAGACAAGTGACCCTTCAGTTTCTCCAGTCTCAAGCTGGATGCGAAATACAAAACGGATCTCTTTGCCTTGGCTTTCATCTTCGGAACATTACCACCTTCCTTTAGAAATCTGACCCTTTCCGGTGATGGTTGCGGTGGTGATGATAGTGTTGTTGTTGTTGTTGGTGGTGGTGGTGGTGGCGGCGGCGGCGGCGGTGGTGTTGCCTGGTTTTCCACTTGGCAATTTTTAAAAGGACCTTGTCATGCCTCCATTTGTGTTGGCCATTCTCCCAGTGCCCAAGGGCATCCATGAAAATAGTTGCTTCCACAGGGCTTGAAGGGTAAGCCTTATTTTTTGCCCCATATTTTCTAGCCAAATAAAAGCAAGGTATTCATGTGAAGATATATAGACGTATATGCATACACACACACACACACACACACACATACACACACACATACACACACACACATGCACACACACATACACGCACACACACATGCACACACACACGTGCACATACTGACTCCGACACACATATACATATACTCATGCACAGACAT
>NC_043009.1:48799105-48821605 GCF_006345805.1 Octopus sinensis | reverse complement strand
ATCCACCTACAAAACTCATCTCTCTCTCTCTCTCTCTCTCTTCCTCTGTCTGTCTGCCTGTCTGTCTGTCTGTCAGTCTCTCATTCTTTCATTCTCTCTGCGTCACTCTATCTCTCTCGTTATCCCAAATCATCTCTCCTTCCTTTATGAATTGCTCACACATGTTCTCTATTCTTACAGTATTTCATCTTCTCATGCCACTAATACGTCCCTGTTTCTCTCTCATTTCTCCTGCTCTTTCTTTCTCTCTCTCCCTCTCTTCTATCTCCTCTCCTCAACACGGTCAGATATACACGCACACACACCCATACACACATTTGTTCCTCCTCATTCTCATTCACTAACTACACTTCTGGATGTCTTCCTATTTTAGATCGTTATCACACACACACACACAAACTCAAACCGAAACACACACACACACACACGCAAACACAGAGATATACACAAACATACGCAGTCTTTCTCTCTCTCTCTCCCTCCCTCTCTCTCTCTCCCTCCAACTCTTCTATTTCTTCTTTGAAAGATACACAAGCATGTGGAGTACTTGTGCATGTGTTTGTACGTGCTTGTGTGTATACATACCAACATGTACATGAGTGTATATATCCATTTACGCACACACACACACACACACAACACACACAGATAAGAAGAGCAAAGAAGGAGAGCAAAAAAAATGGAGAGCAAAAAAGCAGAGTAAAGAGGGAGCAAAAACAGGGGAGCAAGAAAAGGAGAGCAAAGAGGGAGCTAAAAATGAGAGCAAAGAGGAGAGCAGAAAAAGGAGAGCAGAAAAAGAGAGCAAGAAAGGAGGGAAAAGGAGAGCAAAAATTGGAGAACAAAAAAGGAGAGCCAAAATAAGGAGAGCAAAGAAGGAGACAAAATAGTAGAGTAAAAAAAGAGAGCAAGAAAGGAGAAAAAAGGAGAACAAAAAGGGAGAGCAAAAATGGAGAGCAAGGGAGAAAAAGGAGAGAAAAAGAGCAAAAACGAGAGCATAAAAAGGAGAGCAAATAAGGAGAGCAAAAAAGAGAGCAAAAAAGGAGAGCAAAATGGCGACAAAAAGGAAGGAGAGCAAAAAAGGAGAGCAAAGATGGAGAGCAAAGGAGAGCAAAAGAGCAAGAAAGGAAAGAAACAATGAGAGCAAAAAAGGAGAGCCGAAAAGCAAGAAAGGATAGAAAAAAATGAGAGCAAGAAAGGCGAGAAAAAAAGGAGAGCAAAAGGAGAGCAAAACAGGTACAACAGAAACAGGAAGATAGAGTGAGAGAAAGTTGTGGTACAGCAGGGTTTGCCACCATCCCCTGCCGGACCCACGCCCAGTTTGGGGATCGAAACGGCGATCTTACGACCGCAAGACCGCTGCTCTAACCACAGGGCCATTGCACCTCCACTATGCATAGAAACATATACGCATTTTTTTTTACTTGTTTCAGTCATTTATATTGCGCCCATGCTGGGGCTCCGCCTTCGAATTTTAGTCGAAAGAATCGACCGCAGTACTGATATTTTAAGCCTAGTACTTATTCTATCGTTGTCTTTTGCCGAACTTCTAAGTTACGGGAAGAGATACGCACTAACACCGGTTATTATGTAGTGAGGGATTGACAGATGCAGACACAAAAACACACGCATAAATACAGACACACACACACACACACACATATATATATATATATACTTTATCCAAACAAGAAAACAAAAAGACAACAACGCAAGGACGTGGAACAAATAAAGTATTATTGGACGCTCAGGAAAGAAGGGAAGAAGAAGGGTTTGACGTTTCGAGCGGAGCTCTTCGTCGGAAACATAGGAGAAGGAAAGATCCCGAGAAGGGAAGACAGAGGGAAAAAATCGCTAGTGATACAGACGAGGTCACATACTAAAATATACTATATATATACACGATGGGCTTCTTCCAGTTTCCGTCTACCAAATCTATTCATAAGGCTATAGTGGAAGACACTTGCCGAAAGTGGCACCTAGTAGGACTGAGCCCGGAACCATGACTGTACATATGACGGACTCTCCCGTCGTTAGACGACATATGAGAGTTCGACAATTACTTACCGAACAACCACACAGATCATGCGTTTATAGTGATCAAATGTTTGTGTAAACATAAGCTCATTCCCTACATCAAATCGACATTACCTGTACAGGTGCAAATGGGTGCCACATGTCAGATGACGAAATGATCGTGAAATGGAGTGCTTTGCTCAAGAACAAAATGCAATGCTCTGTCGAGGACATCGAACCCATGATCTCGCAATCGAGAGTGCAAGACTCTAACCACTGAGCCATGCGCCTTCCCTACACACACACATATATATATTTATACACATGTACGTATATAAAATTATAGACATATACATATGTATGTATGTATGTATGTATGTATGTATGTATGTATGTATGTATGTATGTATGTATGTATGTATGTATGTATGTGTGTGTTTTATGTGTGAATTTATGCACGTATGCTTGTACGTATGTTATCACAGACTCCACCACAATATAGGGACCAATGGTAAAATTTGGTAGCTTCTGTTGGTTAGTTATTTGGTTTGAAAGAGATCCCAAACCTGGATCACGGTATTACTGTGCTTAAGATACATTAGATGTAATTCCTGCTTGAAAAAGGTGTGGGATGGCTACGGCTAGAATTACTTTGAGGTTCAGTGCATCAGAACATATTTCTTGCATTGTCAGTAAGAACAACAACAACAACAATGATTCTGTAACATACATACAAGACAACGGAAAAGCCTGTTAATGATTGTTCGACCTACTAGAAATAGCAACCATATCTCAATAAATCACTGCATGGAATCTCGACAAAAAAGAAAAGGGAGAGAGAGAGAAACAGAGAGAAGGAAAGAACGAAAGAAAGAAAGAAAAGTAGGAAGAAAGAAAGAAAGAAAGAAAGAAAGAAAGAAAGAAAGAAAGAAAGAAAGAAAGAAAGACAGAATGAAAAGATACTAGTTGGTCAGACTAGTCAACGCGGTCTCTCGTACACTGTGGTGTCCGAATAAAAAAGAGACAATTAATAATGGACATGATGGCCATTGTTGAAATATCTTTGATCATAATTCTCCTACATCAGAGATGACCTGTGGTTAGCTCCACTACAACAACAACGCCAACAACATGGCTTCTGTCACATGACAAATGACTTATACAATTGTGGAATAAGTGCTGTCAGTGGTTCGATTGCCACTTACACGGCAAGTGAACAGCAGTTCATATGCAAATATATCTCATGCACAGGGTGTCGTTAATATTCTTGTAAACGATGTTATAACCTAAGAAATTCGACAGAATAGATTCCATTTTTCATTTTAGGTCTTCAGATTTAGTTGTTATGCTCGTGAAATTCCTTCCTATTTCGGGGTATATATAGGAATGCTGACAACGGCAATATATTAGGCCCAGTTATAAATAACGTTTTCTTTTGTGGGCCTGTCACATTTGGTCTAAATTTATGAATATCTACTCGAACTCAGTAAGCAAATGAAAGCTGTGCTGTCTTATTTCTCACTGTTAGATGAAGAGAGAGAAAGAGAAGGAGAGAGAGAAAAAAGGAGAGACAGAGATATAGACAGACAGATAGACAGACAGACAGACATAGGCAGAGAATCAAAGTGACAGGCAGATGGACAGAAAGACAAATTGGCAGAGAGACAGAGAATATCTGTGGTCTTTTGTGTATTGTTCAGGTACACTAGAGGGCGTGGGTGGTTAAGTGATTGATAATGCAGCAGACAAGCAGGCTAGTGTTTGATGGTTCAAATCGGGGGGGGGGGGACAGCAATACAATGGAGTCTCTATCTGCAAGTCATTCGATCTACAAAAATTTTAGCAGCCAAATGTCCCTTGCTATTGTTCATCGCAATCGGCTCCTGCCTTAAAGAAAAAAACGGAAGTACACTTTGAAGAATCTGAACCTAGATGTATTTGTGTGTAAGAAAAATAAAGGCGATGTTTACGGCTGGACGCTTTTGATCATGTGTTTCCTTGATCAGAAATGATATGGGGTTAAACTTTAACTAGAGCAAAACCCTGGAGCTATACTTTCAGTCTGTAGACAAGTAAGACCCCAAAGAAAACTACTGGTTCATGGTAGCAAGATCAGTACTATTGAGCTGATCAAAGTTGCTATAGCTTACAACAATATTGATTAAAAGATTCTGTTTTGTTTGTTTCTTAAATAAAAGAGAGGAATTCTACCTGCCAGACGAATGAGCTAATGAGACAACCTTTACTTGGTCACTCACTCCACAGAAATAACAACCAAACTCTCATCTGATTTATTAAATTTGTGAAATAGTCACTTTCGACCACCTTTGATTATGATTCTGTTGAATCTGGGCTGCAGGGATCTAAACAAAGGCGGTGAATTTGGCAGAATTGTTAGAGTGTTGAATAAAATGTCTTGCACACACTTGTCATGACTTGCCCTGAGCTCTGATTTCAAATCCTGCCGTGGCCAGCTTTACATTTTATCCGTTCGGTGTCAAGAAAGATGTTCTAACTCAGGGCGATGGATTGTTGGGATCGTAAATGGGATTTGTTCGGGATCTGTAAATACCAACGAAGATACTGGTGTCAAACTGATGCGGACCTACACGCTCTTGCGTCAAGCTGATGAGGTCTTTCCCTTCCATAAAATATAGGTAGCCTGGAAAGTAGAAACTACTACTGCTACTACTACTACTACTACTACTACAACTAGTACTACTACTACTACTACTACTACTACTACTACTACTACTACTACTACTGCCTCCTTAACATATTACATGGGGAGTATCTCTCTCTCTCTCTTTCCCTTTCCATTGCTCTCTTTCTACTCCCTTGGCACGATTTAAGTGATCCTAGAGGTAAATAATAATTTATGTTGGTAAAGGTCAGTCACTGTTACAAACAATAAGAGCATTGCTTTATTCATATGAATCCCGATTGCCAACATTGACTAGTGTGATACTGAAGGGCAGATATAGAAAAATAAGAAGGGCAATGTCATGTTGATGGTCATATACTTACTAAGCTGAATGCATTATATTATGTGTGTTACTACAACAATTGTCCATAACATATCAGGGGTGTGATGGGAAGTTGTTATATTGTTCTCGAATATTAACGAAGAGACAGAATGAGTCAGTAGAAGGTGGGATTATCTAGTATATAACCTGTTGTTGTTTTTTCAATTCCACGAATGGCGATGAGTCGTCAAATTGTTTGTAGTGTTGCAAAACATACGGTTATTCTTCCGGCTTTTAACGTTCTGATTTAAAATCTGTTGTGTGGACGCCTCGTGAGGATGAAGTAGGCTAGCCCAATACGTAGATATAGAGGGAGAAGACTAGCAGTCAATGGATTAGAACAGTAGAGCACAGTTGTGAAGAGTCGAGCTGGAGTAGCATTCGTCGAGAGAATAGTTGAGAGCAGAAGAGAAGAATAGGAGAGCAAAAAAGGAGAGAAAAAGGAGAGCAAAAAAGGAGAGAAGAAAGGAAAGAAGGGAGAGAAAAAGGAGAGCAAAAAAAAGAGAAAAAGGGGAGCAAAGGAGAGCAAAAAAGTAGAGAAAAAGGAGTGCAAAAAGGAGAGAGAAAAGGAGAGCAAAAAAAGGGAGAGCTAAAAGGAGAGCAAGAAATGAGACAAAAAAGGAGAGCATTAAAGCAGAGCAAAGAAGGAGCAAAAAAGAAGAGCAAAAAGGAGAGCGAAAAATAGACAAAAAAGGAGAGCAAATAAAGAGCAAAAAGGAGAGCATAAAAGGAGAGCAAAAAAGGACGCAAAAAAGGAGAGCAAAAGGAAAGTAGGAGAGCAAAAAAGAGAGAAACAAAGGAGGGCAAAAAAGGAGAGAAGAAAGGGAGAGAAAAAAGGAGAGAAACAGGAGAGCAAACAAAAGGAGTGCAAAATGGAGAGCAATTAAGGACAGCAAAAAGGAGAGCAAAAAAAGGTGAGGAAAGAAGGAGCAAAAAAGAACAAAAAGGACAGCAAAAAAGGAGAGCAAAAAGGAGAAAAAAAGAGAGCATTAAAGGAGAGCAAAGAAGGAGCCAAAAGGGAGAGCAAAAAAGGACAGCAAAAAAGGAGAGCAAAAAGGAGACAAAAAAGGGAGAGCAAAAAAGGAGAGCAGAAGAGAGCAGAGAAGTAGAGGCATCAACGTGCGACAACAAAATCCCACCATGATTAATTTGTCTTACACCCTTCAGGATAACAGTCAACTGCTGTGGTCTCTGAGATCAGAAATTGGTTCCCGCAAAAGTTGGTACGACGCCTGAATTAGAAGCAGTTATTTAACCTTTTAGATAAAATGTCCGCTCGTTCAAGTTCTATTTAATCGGAACCTTATTTGATCTGCCGTTTGCGGCCATCTTATCTTTGATTAAAATAGAATGGAATTAGAACTACATTGTGAAGGAGCTCGGATCATGATTCGTAAAACCCCAAGTTCGATTCCCAGCGACGCGTAGTGTCCTTGAGCAAGACACCTTATTTCACGTTGCTCACATTTATCCCAATCAGCTAGTTTAAAAGTGTTATACCTGTAATTCAAAGGGCCAGTCTTATGTATTTATTGCCCACAAGGGGCTAAATATAGAGGGGACAAACGGATTAAGTCGATTACATCAACCCCAGTGCGTAACTGGTACTTAATTTATCGACCTCGAAAGGATAAAAGGCAAAGTCGACCTCGTAATATTACGATAAAATGATTGGTAGCCTGACTCACAACAACAACGAAACAACAACAACAATGGCAATACTAATAAATGGTAACAGCAGTAACAATAATAACAGACTTCTAATCGTATAATAGTTCTGCTTGTCATAGCGTTACTTAACCCGGCAGTAACGATTTCCCGTGCTTAGAGAAAAAGAGGGAGAGAGAAGAGAAGGAAAAAGAAAAGAAGGAGAGAGAAAAAGAGGGTGAGAGAAAAAGTGGGAGAGAGAGGCGTCCATGACGTGAGGTGTGATGTTCTGATGATGAGGTTAAAGAGAGGTACAGAAAGAGAGGAGGGCGAGAGAGAGGAGGGAGAGAGAGAAGAGGGAGAAAGAAATGAGGGAGAGAGAGGAGGGAGAGAGAGGACGCACAGAGAGTAAGGAGAGTGAAGAGGAGAGAGAGGTGGGAGAGAGAAGAGGAGGGAGAGAGAGAAGGGGAGAGGGGGCAGAGAGAGAGAGAGGAGGCAGTCAGATGAAGCAGAGAGAGAAGGGAGAGAGAGAGGAGAGAGAGAGGAGAGAGAGATGATGATAGTGTTGGTGTTGGAGGTGTTGGTGGTGGTGGTGGTGGTGGTGATGGTGGATAATGGAAAGTGCATTTTTTTTTGCTCATTGAACTAATTTTCTTTTATATCACTTATCACTTTAATGCATGCGCATAAATGCAATTTCGTGAAACATTCAAACTTATTTACGTGGCAGATTGATACAATTTAACTAAATCTTATATCATACGTACGAGACATTTTTGTTTTGTTTATGAGGAAAATGGAAAAATAAGAGAGAATATTTATTTTATGAGTGCTGTATATTAAGTCTATAAAATTGTGCATAAAGTCTATAAAGTGAATATATAAAATGCATTAACTAATAATCATATTCCAATTTCTTTCACTTTTCAATGAATACCAGATGAGCGACTATCTTTCCATACATACAACACAGACTACGCTTTCAGGTCTTTTTGGATAAAGTTTTTTTAGAAATGACCCAATAAGTTTACTATTAGTTCCGTGAAATATTCACGGGGTCCGCTAGTTTTTAAATATTGTCCAAATGAATACGTATTTCCGTATATGCAGTACGGAGAGTCTCTGCACCTGTTGAGGGAGGTATATATTCTGCCTATATGTCTGTGCACACCTTTGAATGCAGTGTATGCCAGAAGGTTTGGAAATCCAACGGAGGCCTCAAAAGACATTTTAAGATTCAACAAAGAGCAGAACTTATCTGCAGCTCTTGGTGGTCCAAATCCGAGGGTGCAATCTATGTGGGTGTCTTTTCAGAACATTGTCTGGTTTAAAAAGGCCACATGAAATGCCATGATGGCGATACAGGATGTAGGTACAGGAGGTGGTCAAACTCTGCATAAGGAGTAGACAACCACCATATATATACATACATACATATATACATACATACATATATACATACATACGTACATACACACAGATAGATAGATAGATAGATAGATAGATAGATAGATAGATTTCGTTGACCAGTCCGATGCTCAACTGGTACTTGTTTTATCGATATTGAACGGATGAAAGGCAAAGTTGACCTCACTGAAATTCGAACGTAAAGCTGTATGGGATGTCGCTAAGTATTTTGCCCAGCGTACTTAACGAGTCTATCTACTCACCGCCTTGCAGGTAGGCAGGGATATTAATGTGTGTGTGTGTGTGTGTGTAAGAGAGAGAGTGCGTGTGTGTGTGAAAGAGAGTGAAGAAGAAATAGAGTGTGTGTGAGAGAGAGAAAGTCTGTGAGAGAGGGTGTGTGTGTGAGAGAGAGAGAGAGTGAAGGCGCAAGAAGGAGTGTGTGTCTGTGTGTGTGGGAGTGAGTGAAGGAGAGAGAGAGAGTGTGTGAGAGAGGGTGTGTGAGAGAGAGAGAGAGAGCGAAGGCGCAAGAAGGAGTGTGTGTCTGTGTGTGTGGGAGTGAGTGAAGGAGAGAGAGAGAGTGTGTGAGAGAGGGTGTGTGTGAGAGAGAGAGAGAGCGAAGGCGCAAGAAGGAGTGTGTGTCTGTGTGTGTGGGAGTGAGTGAAGGAGAGAGAGAGAGTGTGTGAGAGAGGGTTGTGTGTGTGAGAGAGAGAGAGAGCGAAGGCGCAAGGAGTGTGTGTCTGTGTGTGTGGGAGTGAGTGAAGGAGAGAGAGAGAGTGTGTGAGAGAGGGTGTGTGTGAGAGAGAGAGAGAGCGAAGGCGCAAGAAGGAGTGTGTGTCTGTGTGTGTGAGAGAGAGTGAAGGAGAGAGAGGGAGTGTGTGAGAGAGAGTAAAAGAGAGAGAGTGTGTGTGTGCGTGAGAGAGAGGAAGTGAGAGCGCGTGAGAGAGAGTGTGTGTGTGTGTGTGTGAGAGAGAGAAGAGGGGTACACGTTTATAAGATACTACTATGTGCTAAGTACAGGTACCCATGTTTGGCCAAAACGGCATACTAAAGGTCGGGTCAACCAGTGATGCGTCAAAGAATTCTTTATGGTCAGATAGTGCTGTTGTAGGTAGTGACCACCATCATGCAGATAATGAAACTAGATTTCTTTGGCTTGAATTTACCTTAAAATCTGTGGATCGGTGAACTGCAACGAACAGGCTTTGAAAAAGTTATAGAGAAAAAGAAAAGTGTATGGTTAAAATGTTTGAGAAGGATTGATCTAGTGATCTGTTTCCCTTTCTGAAAGACGACAGGGTTACATTTGAGGTTATGATTCCTCTGCTGTTTCTAACATATCATGTCATTACCTAGATCCCTTTCTCTCGTGCTGAGTCCCTTAGGTCCGTGTTCATATGAAGATCATTGCGTGCGGCAACATTTATTTGTATATGTGTGTTATTTGCTTTCAATGTGCCTTTTTTTTTTCTCTTAAGACGGTATGAGGTGATCTGAAGGTAGGGAGTTAACTGTTATATCTAGCAAACTGATTGACCATATAGAAGTTTCTCATTCACTGGGAGATGTGAATTCAGTGTATGGATGAAGGAAAACGTGGTGCTCTTTGAACGGTTTATGGAGGAGTGATATCATAATTCAGAGGGTAACTATGCGGGTTGGAGGAAGGTAGATCAAGCAAAAATCAAAGTTATGTGCATTTCTGGAGAATAAAGAGACAATAATGCCTAAACAAATGATTAGTAAAAAAAGGTGTTTATAACAATTGTCTATGTCGTGTGACACAGTGCATTGTAGCGACAATAGCAGAGAAAAGCAGATGCTGCGAGTGAATTAATTTAAAGGTGAGTTATAGAAATTGGCAAATTCGCAGACATAGAATCCATTGTCGTAATCTAAGAAGAAAACGAGAGAGATATCACTTTGGTGATTGTCAAATTATTTTCTTTTTCGGCTAAATAAGACAAGATCAGCGCTTTTACCACATCAGTAAATTAACCATCTGCTGTGTCTATCTAGTGCAATATTTGTTATCTTACTAATAATATAGCATTTGCTGAATAACTATAGTAAGAAAGAAAGGAAGAAAAACTCAACTGCCGATATCTAAGGCAAATAATATTTGATATATATATTGGAAAATTACATCTCTATAAAGCAAAGATATTGAATATGTGTATCAATTGTTATTTAATGTGTCTTTATTATAAATAGCTATTAAATAGCTTTGCAGCGAACGAAACTGAAATTTTACTGACAGAATGTACGAAATAGATTCACGTTCGGAAAAGTTCTATTCACAGCAACGGGTTTGATTTAACATGTATAGGAATGAATAAATCAATAGAAATTTTGTTAATAAGCAAGTTCAAATATGTTTCTCTGGGTATTGTTCAATAAAAAGGAAAAACTATCTAAATAAATAAAATTTTGAAATATACATATATGCATGTATGCAAAAGCACGACTATTTTTCTGATATATATATATATATATGTATAATTTGTATGTATGTATATAGATATATATATAGATGTGTATAGTATGTATAGTATGTAGTTTATGTATATTAGTAACGTTATGTATTGTTATAGGTCTAGTAAATATAGTTTGTGTTATATCTGATTTAAAAATTATAGATTAATGGATGTCTGATGTGAATAGGTTAGCGTATAAATGTATATGTATTTGGACATACAATGTAAGAGAGTACAGCTATGCGTATATAAGTATATATAAGTAATATATATATATATATAATATATATAATATATATACATATATATATATATATATATATATATATATATGTGTATATATGTATGTATGTATTTATGTATATATATATATGTATATATATATGTATAATATATGCTGATGTGTGTATACCTATGTATATGTATACATATTAATATGTGTGTGAGTGTTTCTCTGTGTGTGTGTGTCTTTCTGTGTGTGTGTCTGTCTCTGTCTGTGTGTGATGTAACTGGCAGTGATATGTATGCGTGCGCAATGTATAACTACACACCAGTTTATGGCTTTATTACGAAAAATACATTGATTTGTAGTTTCAATGAAAGAAACATTATTTGTATATTGCGCACAATTACAGACGCACGCACGCACGCACACACAAACGTGCACGCGCGCACGATCGAAGCTACACACATAAGCACAAACACACCACACACACACAACACACACACATGCACACACAACAACCATATAGTTATATATATATAGTAAGTGAAATATGGGAGCACGATTGGAAACAAATTACTCCATTAAAGCATGTGTGTACCATTGTAAGATCATAACCACCACCACCATCACCACCACCACCACCACTAACACCCACACGACCAGGACCACTACAGCCCCTCTCCCCTTACCACTACTACTCCCACCATCCCCAACATCATCATCATCATCATCATCATCATCATCATTTCTGTTTTTGAATTCTTTTCGTCTGTAGTTAACGACATTTTTCTGTTAGTCATGAAATTGCTCAACCATAACAACAGAATAGAAGAAACAAAAAAATTCACATTTATATGAAACAGAGAAGATATGGAAACCCTCTCCATTTTACTCTGTGATTCCCGGTTTCCTCTCGCTGTTTATTAATTTTTATTTTTATTTGAGTGGCTGTGTGGTAAGTAGCTTGCTAACCAACCACATGGTTCCGGGTTCAGTCCCACTGCGTGGCATCTTGGGCAAGTGTCTTCCGCTATAGCCCCGGGCCGACCAATGCCTTGTGAGTGGATTTGGTAGACGGAAACTGAAAGAAGCCTGTCGTATATATGTATATATATAAGTGTGTGTGTATATGTTTGTGTGTCTGTGTTTGTCCCCCTAGCATTGCTTGACAACCGATGCTGGTGTGTTTACGTCCCCGTCACCTAGCGGTTCGGCAAAAGAGACCGATAGAATAAGTACTGGGCTTACAAAGAATAAGTCCCGGGGTCGATTTGCTCGACTAAAGGCGCTGCTCCAGAATGGCCGCAGTCAAATGACTGAAACAAGTAAAAGAGTAATACCTAGTTGGAATTGAAACCCCGAACCTAGGATATAAATCTTGATGAAAAACGAACCACTCCAGCTCGTGGCCGGTTTTTATGTTTGAGCGATAATCAGTGATGACAACGACGAGGACCACCACCACCACCACCACCACTACAACCACCACCACATAGACAAGCACGATCACCACGGCCACGATGGTGATGATGAAAACGATGATGATGATGACGACGACGACGATGAGGATGAAAGCGATGAAGATGATGAAGGTTGATGATGATGATGATGTTAATGATGACGATGATGGTGATGACGACGATGATGGTTGTTGTTGCGATGGTAGCAGCGGTGGTGGAGTTTGCGACGACGTTGAAGATGATGATAATGATGATGGTGAGGAGGAGAGGAGGAGGAAGATGAAGAAGTGGAGGATGACGTCGATAGGGGTGGTGTTGGTGGTGTTACTACCATTGGTGATAATATTGAAGTGGTTGTTGGTGTTTAGACCCACTTTAGACTGCACTGGACATACCTAAGTTTAAATCTACACCGGCCGTGATCATCACCTCTACACTTAAGTCTGTTTCTTCATCGAAGATCACAATATTCTATGCCTTCCGTTAGTATGAGAGAAATTTGGCTATTCTATTAGTTTGAGAGAAATTTGGCTACTGTCTCTTGCATGCCGAGTGACCATTCGGAAGCTATCTCATTATTAATGCTGACCACGGTGGTGGAAATTATGGAAAGATGAAGATGGTGCCGGTGATGCTCTTATATTTCAAGTTGAGTATTGTCCTTCTCTATTCATCCAATCTGGTATTATTCTCCGTTAAAGCAATCTTGAAGTTGTTCCTTCAGTCACCCATGTAAATGACTAAATTTTTTTTGTCGGTACCCTTGAACTAAATCTGGTCCTGGGCCCTTCCACTTCGGTATTTTTCCTAACACCTTATTCGTTAATGCACTAGTTAATCTCATATCTGACTACTTTTCCCTCGCTACTTTTTCCCTCACTTTCTTTAACCATCCCGCATCTCCATTATGATTGGCTGGTTTATCCCAAATATTACTCCAGAACTTTCTAGCCTCTGCTGCATTAGGTTTCTCATCTTCAGTACTTCGTTCTCCACTATTCATTTGGTTATAATATATCTTTTGTATTGTTTTAAATAATCTATTCTGCTGATATTGATATATCTTTTCTGATATCTGTAGAGCTTGTCTGCCACTGCTATGATACACTGTTTCAACTCTTCTATTACTGTCCCAAATCCTTTCTCTTTGACTAAGTATCTGTTCACGAAGGAAGATTTGCATCTTGTGTTTTCTAACTTGTTCAGTTTCCAGGCTCCTATTCTACTCGGATATTGTCTTAAAGTCTTCACTTTATTTTGTAGTCTCATTTTCCACACTTTCTCTTTTTTAATCTTTCCTTGAGAGATATCTAATCTTCTGGTGATCACCCCCCCCCTGCATAGATCAGCAAATTAGTGTCTCCTATATTTTTAGTATATATCCTACTGTCTTTTAATGCTGGCAATCTTCTTCTTACTTCTTTACTCATTTCTTCCTGCAACTCATCTAAAATCTTCCGATTTTTCTCACTTAAATCACCTAAGTCATTGATGCCAATTGTCCCTTCCTTATTAGTAGCGCTATTATTATTTTTGCCTTTAGATTCTTCTTTGGCTTGAGCTGTATCTCATATGATGTTTGTCTTTCCTACTGCTTGGATTTCCTTTTCAGTTCTCTTGTGATCTCTTCTGTCTCTAACTCTGTCATTCACTTTCTTCTCCTAATAGCATTAACTTGATCAACTAATCCGTGTTCAGTCACTTGAAACACACAACAAAACATCCGAAATTGCGAGGATGATCCGGTTCTTGACTGAGGATAGAAAGCTTTGAATGACCCGTCCTTGTGTTTTTTGCATCGTCTATCTGGATGGTTTGTTATCCCTTTTTGTATCACCTAGTTGTCCGGATGATTTGCGTTCTTGTCCCATTGTCCCATTTTGTATTATATATATATATATATATATATATATATATATATATATATATATATATATATATATATATATATATGTATATTTATATATATATATGTATGTATATATATGTATGTATGTATATATATATATATATATATCTGTATGTGGAGGCGCAATGGCCTAGTGGTTAGGGCAGCGGACTCGCGGTCGCAGGATCGTGGATTGGATTCCCAGACCGGGCGTTGTGAGCGTTTATTGAGGGAAAACACCTAGAAGCTCCACGAGGCTCCGGCAGGGGGTGGTGATCCCTGCTGTACTCTTTCACCACTCTTTCTCCCACTCTTTCTTCTGTTGGCCTGCTCGCTTAGCCAGCAGGGTGGCGTCATTGGAAGGCTAAAACAATGCGAACGCATTGTGACCAGCGATGTGTAACAACATCTGATGGTCTGGTCGGTCACGTGATCACGTGATATATATATATATATACGTATAAGCAAAATCCAAATAAGCAAAATATTTGAGTTTCCTCAGTTGGTTTACATTTAGACATAGTTTTCTTTCATTGTTTTTGCAGATTCTTAATTTCTGCTTCGTTGTGGTTTCGAATTTGATCTATCTTCCCAGCAGCCCGCTGTTACACGCCCATGCTGCAGTATTTGTTTTATCACCATAATTATAATTGTTATTGATGTACCATCAATCAACTATTTCATTGTATTTATGAAACAATGTTATTTATGAAATAATATCAATATTATTATTGTTGTTGTTGTTGTCATTATTATTATTATTATTATTATTATTATTATTATTATTATTATTATTATTTCTCTTTATCACAGATTTTGTTGGGGCTCCTGGAGTCTTGCATGCTTAGCGCGCTTGCTATCTGCAGCCGACCGAATCACGCTATCCGTTTTTTCCGCCATCTAATACTTTCCTGATTATTCTGACCGTGGCAAGGAGGCAAAACTTTTGTCGCAGGTCTACTGGGCACTCTATTCCAATTTCCTTTATATTCCTCTTGAGGCCTTCTGATACTGTTCCCAAGGACCCAGCAACAATTGGCTCTATCTTCACCTTCTTTTTCCATAGCCGGGCTATTTCGTACTTAAGAGAGTTATATTTATCTATCTATTCACCTTCCTTCTTGACTATTCGTGGGTCAGAGGGGCATGCAACATCAACTATATAGCACGTGTGGTGCACCTTGTCCACCACCACTAGGTCCGGTCTGTTATGCTCTAGCACCTGATCTGTGTAGATTGGGAGATCTCAAAGGATTTTGCTAGTCTCCGACTCTGCTACTCTGTGTGCTTTGTGCTCATACCAGGTCTTGCCTCTCTCTATCACCCCACTTTTCGCACAGTTTCCTACCTAGCACTTTCACTACCTGATCGTGTCGCCGCAACTTGTAGTGGTTTTGGGCAAGTCTAGGGCATTCGTTCATGGTATGGGCAATGGTTTCATCCACTCTATTGAAGATGTGGCACAGTGGAAACACTTGCCCATTCCTAAGGTTGGCCCTCCAGTTCGTGGTCAAAACTTGGTCTTGCGCTGCCAGTACAGTGTTCTACGTCTTTTTTTAGTGTTCCTTTCCTCAGCCAATCCCACCTATTTTTTCCAGTAACTTCTGATGTGGTTATATGGAATTGATTGTGTAGTCCCTTCTTGCATAATTCTTTTTCATGTCCTTTTTGTACTTCCTTCCTTGTTTTTTTCTCTGCTTTCAATACTCCCTCGTTCCGAATTGTCACTAGCAAGGTTTCCTTATTTTGGGCTAGGAATCTCATTAAGCTTTCGAGTTCGATATGCATGCAGTCTTCCACACTTATCAGTCGTCTTCCTCCATTTACTCTCTTCATCTATAAGTAATTAATGTCTGTACGTGGATCGTAGGCTCCATGCTACATCGTTAGGAGCTTTCTTGACTCCCTTAGCAGGAATGTTACCTTGCGGTTTGGTGACAATAAGTCTCCTCGAATCGCAAGAATCTTTCTAATGATTCTTGTCGAATAGAAGCTAGTACTTTTTCTGTGGGTCTAAAATCCGAGTGTCAATTCCAATCTCTTTCAGTCTCTTAGGTAGCATTTTGGGTGCTGCGTCAAGTGCACCAATTGTAACAGGAATAATTGTCTTAGTCTTCCACCATCTCATTCACACTCATAGTTATCAATTTATTCAATTTCTTTGACATCGACTCTGTTATCATATGATATTGCAAATTCTATGATCTTTACATTTTGTCTTCTATATTCACATCTTGTCTTCTTGCTTCAATAGTACGGTCAGTCTTCATGGAGAAGCCCCTAAAGAACCTGCAATTCTTATTCTCTTTTACAGTCTCTGGTTCGTGTTCATACTATTATCTTGAGATTTCACAGCCACACCCTTAACAAGCATCCCAATGCACACTTTTACCTATACAATCCCGCCTGCACTCATACTCATTTTGTGGTGAGTGTTTCCATTCACTCAAGAATTGATTTATATTTGCACTTTCTGTTTTCTGAAGCCATACATTCGATTAGCATTCCAATGCACTCTTTTGTCTGGAGAGTCATACCTGAGCTTATACTCATTTTGTGCTAGGTAGATTGCATAAACTCAAGTGTTGATTAATATTTTCGTCGTCTGTTTTCTGAAGCAGCACCTTCCACTAACATCACAATGCACTCTTTTACCTCAACAGCCATGCCTGCGTTCATACTCATTTTGTTCAAGGTGATTGCATTCTCTCAAGAGACGATTAATACTTCCGGCTCATTTCTTGCAGATTCAACATTTGTTATCTCACTGAGTTTTCTCGATCTTTGCCTTTATCAGATTCGTCCTAATGGCTTCTTCCTGAGCGGCTATAATTAGTGCTTCAATTTCTCGTTTCAGGTTTCCGCCCCTCAGCCATTGCTGTCGTTCTTCTAAAGTTCTTGATTTGTTGCTTGAATTTGCCATTTAATTGCCTTTCTTCCCAACACCTTTTCTCTCTTGTTTCTATATATTGCTGCTGTATAGGAAAACACGATTTAAACTTCAGTAAAACCCCCCGAATGAAAATCATTTGAATAACAGATCCCTAACAATTAATTTTATATACACATATTTGTCATTCACTTCGGCAGAGATACAAATTGGATGACTAAAATCGTAACCAACGAATCTACTGTTCGCACAATATAGCTAGCCTTCGATATATTCTTATTTTGTGGTATAGTTCATCTAACACTACACAATCAAATGTGCCGTTCCATATTCTAGCCGCGAAGATTTTGCAGCTGTTTCAAGCATGTTTTGAGATCACATTTAGTGTTATAAGTTGTGCCTGGTAAATCCATAACTTTAGAAACGAGAAAAATAGAAAAGAAATGCGTTTTCTACGATACAAACATCATTATTAATAGCGTAAAGTTATTAGTATAAACGTGATAGGTACAGGAAGCAAGAATATAAGACTTGTTATTTTTTATTCTCTCTGCAACACGAAATAGTGTTTACTAAAGTTTCACTACTAAGTATATTGTGCATGTATAACAGTACCACTTTCATTTTGTATCTTCAGAATATACTGTCTGGATATAAATTTCTGCTTTAGGTTCAAGAATTTTTCTCTAGTTTCATTTCTTTATATTATTTTATTTTATTTTATTTTATTTTTTCACTTTTTGCATTTTCAGTATTAGTGGGTAAAAATCGTGTTGCTCTGATATTATGGCTCTTCTCATTGTTATTGTTCATCATCATCATCATCTTCATCATCGTCATCATCTTCGTCGTCATCACTATCATAGTCGTCGTCGTCATCATCATAATTGATAATAATAATAATAATGATAATAATAATAATAATAATAATAATAATAATAATAATAATAAGAAGAAGAAGAAGAACAACAACAACAACAACAGCAACAACAACAACAACAACAACAATAATAATAATAATAATAATATTTTCAAAACCATCTTGTGGCTGTTGTAGTTGTTATCAATAATGATGCTGATAATAATAATAATAATAATAATAATAATAATAATAATAATAATAATAACAAGAATAATAATAATAATAATAATAATAGCAACAACAACAACAACAATAATAATAATAATAATAATAATAATAATAAAACGACTTTTTCAAACGATTTCAATAACGCAGAGTACAGGTAAAAATTATTCCCCCCCACCTACCTCCTTCCTTTACTGGATATTTCTTTCCTTCTGTCTTTATTTATTATTTATTTATTTATTTGTTCGTTTATTTCTTCATTCATTTAATCTTCTTCGGGCTACAGACAAGAACTTCAGCTTGTAATACGGAGGGGGGAAAAATACCATAAACAAGAATTAGAAAACTATTAAACAACAAAATCACAAAAACAGAACCAAAAGTAGCAGCCGCAGTAGTAGTAGCAGCAGCAGCACCAGCAGCAGCAGCAACAGTAGCTACAATGTAAGAAAAAGAAAAAAAACTTTCTCTGAATTTATACATTAAGAATGATTAGGAATTGTATGTGTACGCATGTATGTATGTATGTATATATGTATGTATATAAGTATCTATGTATCTATGTGCATATGTATATATACGTATATACATTTATACACACACATACATTTATATATTTATATATATATATATATATATATATATATATATATATATATATATATATATTTATATATATATATATATATTTATATATATATATATGTATATATGTATATATGTATATATGTATATATATAATATATATATGTATATATATATATATATATATATATATATATATATATATATATATATATATATATATATATATATATATAAATATACATATATATAAGTATGTATGTATGTATTTCATACTTTAGATATTAGAGAAGTCTCGTACTGGAAGGTGCATGACTAATATCTCTCATACCACATACTAAATTACAGACTAATGTATATGTGGAGAGGATAACGGCATAATATTTTTAAGATATGCAAATGAAAAAAAAAATACGAACAGAAATACATAAATACATAAGAAAAAAATAATATACAACTTCATGACTGAATTTATTTCTTTTGGAGTGCTTATACATACACAAATACATACATATATATATATATATATATATTAAATGTAAGTGGATATGTTTAAACTTTACGTATGTGTGTGCGTATATATATATATATATATATATATATATATATATATATATATATATATATATATATATATATATATATATATATGTAGATATAGATATATGAGCTGAGCGATGTCAAGATTCGAGAAACAAAGACAGCCATTTCTTTAAAAAGTTTGAGAAAGTTTTATATGTTTACTTACTGTAAGTTTCATAATGTTTACTCAGTCACTATTATTGTTGTGGAAAAATAGCGTAGACGATTATTATTTTTCATTTGATGGCAGATGATTCTCTATATGTATTTGTGTACGCATGTGTACGCGTGCGTATTTTTTATTTGTGTTTGAGTGTGTCTGCTAGATGAGATTTTCTGTTTGCTATATCGAAAAGATATGCAACCCAACACAATCCATAGATAGGAGAATTTTAAACCTCTGTGCCTGGTAGAACCCTCCAAATTTCCCAGCGTGGTACCCTCGTGTCTAAGCACTTTATAAAGTGTATTGTTCATTTCAGGTTACTTTTAAGGTTGACAGAGCGCTCACTGACGAGCTCACCCATACAGTGTGACGCATACAGTGACGGTACTCATTGATTGACAAAGTATATTATCAATAAGCGAAGTAAATATGTGATCATACTGTACATCTTAACTGACACAGGGCTAAATAGCAACCAAAGCAGCATCAGCAATAGCCGTCCAAGAATTTGGACCTGGAGAATTCCATTTCCAGCGACTTCGGGGGCCACCTCCTAGTGGTGTCGGGCGTCAACGAACAGCCCTCGACTACAAGAAGACGACCAAAGTTTTTTTTTTCCAAGGTCTGGGGGCCTCCCGCCTCCAAGCCCCAGACCATCACCTAATCACCCTTATCCGCCTTGTTGCTTAACAACAACAACAACAACAGTATCAGCAATAGCAAAACCCATAAAACGAAATGGGTCCGTACATTGTTCCTATTGAATCCTGTTTCCACAGCAAAAGGCTTAAAGTAGCAGCTATTCACTTCACTATTTCATTACTAATAACAGCAAATCACATCAGATATAACCAACGATATTGAAAATCATAAATTTACCATATACATCTTACAAAACATAATACTTGGAGGTACATAGATATATAGGTAAATACATAAAATGAATCCGGAAGATTTACGATACAAATAGAAGATATCGTAAATAAAGCAGAATGATGTTCAAACGCTCTTAAAGTAATGTGTCGTATTTTAAGAACAGAAATAAATAATTTTTTACAAACAATGCACTAGATCTATTATGGACAATGCTAATCCTTACTGGATGTTAAATCTCTCAGAAGCAACACAAAGTACGTTCAACAATGCATTATACATCGTTACATGTATATTGACTACAGTAACAAGCCACAGCGAAATAAATAAATAGAATAATTCTTAGATATACAAGGGATATACTTCGTTGTTTCTGTATACTTCGTCCCCACCACCATCACCACCACCACCCAGAGTCCATAGAATTGGCACCCAGGCTTATATAGTAAACGAGAGTGAAAATACAACGTAATTAAATGCATACTGTCTCTGCCTCTCCTCCCAGTAAATATATATGAAATAGTGATCACACACACAAATAACTAGTTCATCAATAATCTACCTGGTTCCAAACACTGGAATAGGATGTAATCTAGCAACAACAACTGCAGAGGAAAAACGATTGTCACGCTCTAACCGAGTAATCCCTGCCGACTTCGGTTGTGGCTATCGCCAGGTCTGCACAGGTACAGATATTGAATCAGCATTTAATGCTTAACCCAAGGTAGATTTTTGTTAGCCACTACTAACGTACTGAAAATCAATCCATATCAGATGTTATAATTTGGTGATTTCTACACCCTAATAGAAGAGGAAGACCCCGCAGTTGCATTGATGCCATTGCCACAAATGCACGCTGTAAAATCGAGGACCTACCAAAGCTAATATGGGGTTGAGATTCATGGCATTGCATTGCATCTACACAACCATTTCTTTCTTCCTTTTTAACTTCCTCCATAGAACAACATTCTTCCTGGTTCCTAACACTTTACCCTCCACCTGTCCCTCCCGCTTTTTCTTTCATACTCTTCTTACTTTTTTTTCTCACCTTCCCAGGCTTTTCTTCTATTTGCTTTATGTTTCTAATGAAAGACTAATATCCGAAACGTTAAGACACTCTTTTTCTCTTTAAGGCTTTAAAATATTACTTTATTTATTAGTGAAAGTTTCTTCTGCCTATTGTGAGGTGTTTCTCGATTGCAACCGTTTCATGAAGAAGAAGGATATTGCCCATACATAAAGTATAACTTGGACAAAGTATACCCTGGAAACTGGCTCTGTGATTCGCGCTTCATAATTCAGCCGACTACCAGCGTGCGTCACTAATGATCAAGTATGGTGTAAAGCTACACAACAACAATAGCAACATCAAAACTGCCCAGAAACACTCCTCAGCGTCTACAAAAAAACAAAACAATGACAAGCATGACTAAAACGCACGATAATATCACCGGTAGTGATATTAGTTCTACTACTACTACTACTACTACTACTACTACCACCACCACCACCACCACCACCACCACTACTACTACTACTACTATACTACTACTTATAATGATAATAATAATAATAATAATAATAATAATAATATAATAATAATAATAATAATTTATCCTTTTATTGGCCACAAGAGCTCACGTACAAAACATTGATTGACATACAAAAACATTCACGACAAAAACAGAACGATACAATGTGTTTTTGTGCGTGTGCACAATATTATGACAGTAGAAATTGACCAAATTAAAACTCCGAATAGGGGAGGCGCTTTAAGGTCCTCGTGGAAAAACCAACGAAAGCCATGGGTGCCTGAACAACAGTACCAGAGAGTGGCTCCCATGGCTTTTTGATCTCAGTTCATTTGAATTACGTACATGTTTCGTCTTGATATATAAAAAAGTGATGAGCAACACATATTCTACTCAATACCACAGATTTGCTTGTCGTTTGACCATCATCATTTGAGCATGTATCTTAGTAGTTGATGATATGTGCATCTCTAATCACGAACAGAATTAGTGGGACAGCATCAGAGCCATGTGTTGATAGGGATTCGTTGGAGTTTGAATAATTCATCTCTGGAAACAAAGGTATTTCTTCCATCATCTTCAAATAAAGTTTATTTTGAGTAGGATGGGCTAATCAACCTAAAGATAATTCTAATTGAGCTCCA
>NC_043009.1:48791605-48794105 GCF_006345805.1 Octopus sinensis | reverse complement strand
ACGTAGCAGTTCGGCAAAATAGACCGATACGATAAGTACTAGGCTTACAAATAATGAGTCCTGGGATCGATTTGTTCGACTAAAGGCGGTACTCCAGTATGGCCGCAGTCAAATGCCTGAAATAAATAAAAGAATATATATATATATATATATATATATAAGTACAAACGCATATACACGCCCCAGCACACGCATGCGCACATATGTGTATATTTTCCTATGTATACGTACGTATACGCATACTTTTATGCATATTTATGTGTCTATCTATCTGTCAATCTATCTATCTATCTATCTATCTATCTATCTATCTATCTATCTATCTATCTATCTATCTATCTATCTATCTGTCTGTCTTTCTGTCTATCCGTCCGTCTATTTATCTGTCTATCTATCTATTTATCAAGTAATAAATGTATAAATTAAATTTTATCTCTTCATTTCTCCATCTATTTATCAGTGTTATCACAGTTATTACGGAGTAAATTATTTAAAATCATATTTTTGAATAAATAGTTAGCTTATTGCAAAAGAACAAGTTGCATTCATATATTTTATATATTTTAGATATATTTTATTCAGGTTTGTCGTTCTTTAGCACGCCGGGCGAATGCTTAGCGGTATTTCGTCTGCCGCTACGTTCTGAGTTCAAATTCCGCCGAAGTCGTCTTGGCCTTTCATCCTTTCGGGGTCGATTAAATAAGTACCAGTTACGCACTGGGGTCGATATAATCGACTTAATCCGTTTGCCTGTCCTTGTTTGTCCTCTCTGGCGTTTAGCCCCTTGTGGGTAGTAAAGAAATAGGTATTTCATCTGCCGCTACGTTCTGAGTTCAAATTCCGGTGGGGTCGACTTTGCCTTTCATCCTTTCGGTGATCTATGAAATAAGTACCAGTTAAGTACTGGGGTCGATGCAATTGACTTGTCCACTCCCCTAAAATTTCAGGCCTTGAGCCTATAGTAGGATTATTACTATCATTATTAAGGTGGTGAGCTGGCAGAATCATTAGCACGCCGGGTAAAATGCTGTCCGTCGTTGCGCTCTGAGTTCAAATTCCGCCAGGATCAACTCTGACTTTCATCCTTTCGGGGGTCGATGAATTACGTACCAGTGAAACACTGGGGTTATTATTATCGACTGGTTCACTCTCTCAAAATTTCAGGCCCCGTCCCTTTAGTAGAAGGGACTATAATTATTACTGATACCATTCTTGTATTAATAGTTGTAAGTCGGTGAAATGGTAGTGTCGTTAGCGCACCGGAGGAAATACTTAGCGACATTTTTTGCGGCTTGGGCTCGGAGTTTAAATGCCGCAGAGGTCAACTTTGCCATCCAAACATTTAAAGTCGATGAAATCTGTACTGGTATCGATGTAATAATATTTTAATACAGGTCTTGTACCTTTTGTTGGTGCTCACAATCATGAGGTATTGAGTTCGATTCCCTGACCGAGCGGTGTGCTTTATTTCACGTTGCTCCAGTTCATTCAGCTGCAGACACGAGCTGCGACATCACTGATGCCAAGCTGTATCAGCCTTTGCCTAGCCCTTGAATAACATCGGTGGCGTGGATAGGGGAGGCAGGTATATATGGGGTACTGCTGGTCATCCATAAACAACCTTGCCTAGACTTATGCTTCGGGGGGTAACTTCCAAGGTGCAACCCCATGGTCATTCATGGCCGAAGGAGATCTTCACCCTTTACTTTTTATTTTCATGTATATTACAATAATTAACGCTGTTATTGCAGTATTATCGACTATATTCTTAATCTATCTACCAATTTTTCTATCTATCTCCCTATCTCCTCTCATTCTCTCTCTCTCTCTCTTTGTTTGTGTGTGTGTACACACACACACATACATATATATATATTATATATATATTAGCAGAAGTCACTAAAGTGACAGAGAGTACTAACTAGCACCGCTTTTGCTAAAGGTAAGACTTAAACTAATTCAAAGCCACAAGCGCAGTGTCTTAAGCAACTGACAAAGTGAGCTATGTCCCCAGCGTATATAGCCTGATCACGATTTCGGATTTTGATGCAGACCATTTTAATCCTCATCAGCGGCTCTTAACGCCTAGGGTTAAACTCAGTTACTTCTGTTAGTCTTATGCGAAATACCGGTGAAAACCTGTGCTGGTTTCAAAAACGATAAAAGTGAAAAACAACAAATTAAAAAGGGTGGCTTATTAGCAATTAGAACCCGAAGGCAAAATTAATGGCAAAAGGTGGTTTCAGCCAAATGCTGGGGCCATGCTGGGGGCCATACTAGAACATCGACTCTCAGTGCGTTTAGTTCTCCTTTCTGTAGTGGTTTTCGTGAAGGAGTGAGTTGGACGGAGCCACACTTCTACGTTCCCCCTGTCTCCATGTGAGATCATCTGAGATTTCTCCAGACATTTGCCCAAATGCTTTATGAAGATCTTCATATCTAGACCATGCAAATCTCTGAAGTTTGGCCGATGTTGAACAGTTATGGATCCCTAAAACCC
>NC_043009.1:48778958-48784005 GCF_006345805.1 Octopus sinensis | reverse complement strand
AAAAAAAGCATGCACATAACATTCTGTATTCTGTCTCATGAATTACTAGGATTCAGCTTAGAAAACCAGTCGTTTATTGTTGAGATGTTAGAAATGTCATAAAAATAAATGTCATATAAAAAAGGTAAAAGAATAAGAAAACTTTAAAAATATATAATAAAAATGAAAAAATATTCCATAGTCACAGATTTTTGTCTTTGCGATTATATAATACGTCTTGATCTCTGTAGAAAAAGAATGTTAAACTAGCAAAGTGCATTCGGTTCTGATCACTGAATATCTATGGAATAAAAGAATCAACAATTTGACTTAAAGGACAAAAGAAAATTCTAGAATAAAATACAAAATGTGGGCGCTGGCGTGGCTGTATAGTAAAAAGTTTGCTTCTCAACCACGTGGTCTTGGGTTCAGTTCTAAAGCGTGGCACCTTGGGCAGCTTTCTTTTTCTATAGTCTCTGCCTGGTCAAAGCTTTGTGAGTATATTTCGTAGACGGAAAATTAAGGAAGTCCACTGTATGTATGCATATAACATACACACACACATATACACACACAAGTGTATTATATATGTGTGTGTGTGTGTGTGTATACTTATATATACATATAATATGTATGTTTATAATATATATACATACACACACATATATAAACGCATGTATATTATATGGGTATATATATGTGTGTGAGTGTGTGTATACTTATATATACATATAATATGTATGTATATAATATATACATACACACACATATATAAACGCATGTATATTATATAGGTATATATATGTATGTGTGAGTGTGTGTGTGTATGCTTGTGTGTGTGTCTGTGGTAATGCAGTACGCTCGATTCATGCAACTCCATTTAATTGAACAATGCAATCATTACATCAGTTTAAAATGCGGAGCAATCCTCAGCTGCACAAAGACATAGAATTTAATTAAATTAGAACAAATGGACACATTAGTATAATTATACCTAACATCTCCAAGAATTTAAGAAGATAGACAAAGAACATGCATAGAATCTTCTAAAGTATCAAGACGATATGTATTGTTACAGACTCTGCCTGTCACTGATATTTTGTTTTTATGGGGTTAGTTTTAACTTATAGACTAGGTTATCAAATCCTTGTATATCTGAGGCTGAGAGAACAAAGGGCAGTATCAGTTAGGGGTAGGGCTGAGGGAGCAGACAGAAATCATAGTTGGTATAGTCATAAAAATCAAGATTATATATATGTGGCGTGTGTGTGTGCATGTATATATATAATACATACATATATATATATATATATATATATATATATATATATATATATATTATATATATATATATATATGCATGTTTCTATGTGTATATCTGTTTATGTTTAACCGCCACCACTGCTTGAAAAACGGTGTATTTTGGTTAGCGGTTCGGCAAAACATGGTCGATAGAAAAAAGGTGTACTGGGGACGATTTATTCGACTAAAACACTTTAATGTGTTGCTTCAGCATGGCCGGTGTCCAGTGATCGAGATAAGTTAGCGATAAAAGCCATTACATAATTCTTTTAGTTTATTTTTGTTGTCTTTATTTTTAAAGTTGTTGTCGTTTGATCTCTGACCTCAGGTCAAACTCTTTCATTCTTGAGGTTATATTTTTTTAGTTTTAGTCGAACAACTAGGATTTATTTCTTATTCTATCGGCCTCTTTTAACGAACCTCTAGGTTACGGGACGTAAACCTATCAAAACAGGTTTTCAAGCGGTGATGGGTGGGAAACAATTACAGATACAGGCACATATACACAGAGATATATACATATGTATATATACGGCGAGCTTCTTGCATTTCGCGTCTAGCAAATCCACTCAGGACTTTGGTCGGCCCGATGCTATAGTAGAAGACAGCTGCCCAAGGGGCCACGCAGTGGGACTGAACCCAGAACCATATTGTTGCGAACACGGAACTATGTGACTAGGAAGCAAACACCTTACCACACACACACGCCAGCGACCTTTGTGTTGGATTTTCGCACTGCCTTTCATCCTTTCGGGGTCGATAAATTAAGTACACTGGTACCGATCTAATCGACTGGTCCTATCCCCCAAAATTTCGGGCCTTGTGCCTAGAGTAGAAACGAATCTATGTGTGTATATCACGTGATCACGTGACCGACCAGACAATCAGATGTTGCTACACATCGCTGGTCACAATGCGTTCGCATTGTTTTAGCCTTCGAACGACGCCACCCCGCTGGCTAAGCGAGCAGGCCAACAGAAGAAAGAGTGAGAGAAAGAGTGGTGAAGGTGTACAGCAGGGCTCACCACTCTTGGAGCTTTTAGGTGTTTTCGCTCAATAAACACACACAACGCCCGGTCTGGGAATCGAAACCGCAATCCTCCGACCGCGAGTCCACTGCCCTAACCACTGGGCCATTGCGCCTCCACATATGTGTGTATATATGTACGTATATATATATCTAAGGCGGCGAGCTGGCAGAAGCGTTAGCGCGCCGGGCGAAGTGCTTAGCGGTATTTCGTCTGTCGTTATGTTCTGAGTTCAAATTCCGCCGAGGTCGACTTTACCTTTCATCCTTTCGGGGTCGGTAAATAAAGTACCAGTTTCGCACTGCGGTCAATGTAATTGACTTACTCCCTTTGTCTGTCCTTGTTTGTCCCCTCTATGTTTAGCCCCTTGTGGGCAGTAAAGAAATATATATATATCTAAGGTTAGATGTATGCATATAAGAGTATATTCAGAACATAAAGAAAATAGCGTTCTGTTACGGGAAAGAATGGCGAAATTTAGTTTTCATATTAAAGCTATTTCTATGAAACTGTCGAATTGGAATTGTCTGAGCGTTTTATTTCTCACTTGATACTAATATTGCAAACGTGAATTATTCATAATTACTTATAATTCTTTGTAGAGCGATTTAGTGAATCATATCTCGATTAAACTGAGGCGAGATGTGTCCTCTTGAGTCCATGAGAATCTTATAGATAACACACACATATACACACATACGCATGCACTCACACGCACACACATCACTATATACATACAAAAATATACATATATGTATATGTATATATATTATGAATAAAAATATTATTATAGAATATGTATATTTTACATACATGAATATAAATTGTATACTATGTATGTGTGTGTGTGTGTGTGAGTGTGCGTATTTTGTATATCTATATTTATATCTTTCGTACCTTAAACGTGGATGTCCTGTTTGAACAAACTATACTGCGGTAGTTATTAGGAGGGAAACTCCGATATAGGCTTTCGGTGCAAAATGCACTCTTGTTAACAACGGAAACAAGGAGATAAATCATCTCCACCTCCTCTGGCGCAGATATATATATATATATATTATATATATATATGTGTGTGTTTGTGTGTGTGTGTGTGTGTGTGTGTGTGTGTGTGTGTGTGTGTTGTGCGCGCGCGTGTGTGTGTATGTATATATATATTAGGTTGTCCGGAAAGTTTGTGCCGATTTATAGCAGCTATCCTTTCGTGAAGAATGTTTATGTTCCTATAACCTGTGTTAATTCTGTAACCCTTTAAAATGGAAGATAAGAAAGTTCATTTTCGGCACTTGATGCTTTGGGAACCAGACAAAAATTGCTGCAGCTTGGCTGGGATGTGTTACCCCACCCTCCATATTCACCAGATGTTCCTTCGGATCTCCATTTATTCAGTCTCTGCAGAACAGTGTTAATAGTAAAAATTTCAATTCCTTGGATGACGTAAAAAGATACATTGATGAATTCTTTGCCATGGAAACACCTCAATTCTGGGAAGCGGGTATTTTGAAGTTAAGGGAAAGATGGAGACGCATTGTGCAATAAAATGGTTCATATTTGGTTAATTAAAAATGTAATGGCAAGTATTTCTTGACCTTTTTCCTTCCTTTAAAAATCGACACGAACGTTCCAGAGAACCCAATATATCTATCTATCTATCTATCTATCTATCTATCTATCTATCTATCTATCTATCCATCTATTTGTATATATATATCTATCTATATATCCCCTATTTGTATATATAGATAGTAGATAGATGATAGATAGATAGATAGATAGATAGATAGATTAGATAGATAGATAGATAGATAGATAGATAGATAGATAGACAGATAAATAAATATAGATATAGATATAGATATAGATATATATACAGGGTGAAGCAGAGAGAAGGGACGTTTTTGAGAAGATTATAAAATCAATAATTTTAGCTCCGAACAATTTTATTGACATCAATGTATTTGTATTGAATTAGCATTTGTGAAAATGAAATATGGGAAACAGCATCCATCATGTGGTGTCTGTTTTCCTTGATGCATTTCTGAAGACGTTCTTGGAAGTTACCCTCCACTCTCTACAGCATTGCTCTGTCGATTTGGGCGACTTCCATGCGAATAACTTTCTTCAAATCATCCAATGTATACCCATGCACACGTGCCTTGAGATTTCTCCGCAAGAAATAATCACATATGGACAAATCACGGAACCGAGGGGGGAGGGGGTGCAAGGAATGTCAGCAAACCTGGAAATGAGGCGGTCATCAAAGAGAAGGTGAAGAACATCTATTGATTTTCTGGCTGTATGTATCGTTGGACCATCCTGCTGAAAACACACGCAAAAGGCATCACTTCATGCAAGATACACCTTACCGATTCATTACCCATCCTACGTTCAGTGAAATGCTTCCGAGCAGAATGATTCGAACCCCGTATCAAAGCTTGTTTGACGTAGTCCACATTTTCTAGGATCCGTACCGTTCGTGTCCCCCCCCCCACCGGTCTTCTGTTCATTAGTGTACCTCGTGTACGAAGTACATTCACCCAACGTAAGAATTGTGTTACGGATGGGAACGGGCTGATTTCGGTGAATGTTGAATTGGCGCCGAAACACTCGATGAACTGCTGTGACTGACTCGTTATTCTTCACGTAACTGTCGTAGGCAAACACCGATGAATATCGTCCACAGCGCCATGGCTTCACCTGAAATGAAAATGAAAATGCTAAGACACCACAATATATGT
>NC_043009.1:48761458-48768958 GCF_006345805.1 Octopus sinensis | reverse complement strand
TCCTAAGAATATAACTGTTGTGTCTGATTTTTATTGGAAATAAAAAGAAAAAAAAAGGAGGGCGAGAGAGAGAGGAAGAAGAAAAAACTGAGCTACTCTATCAAAGAGATCCAGGCCTTTTATTCTCATTCAGACAACAGTGTAAATGATTTTTCGTTGCTAACACAAGAGAACTTCACATAAAGCTGTCCATGGAAAAAGCAAGGCGTTATGAGTTTGGCTCTGATTACCTTTAACGATAGTCTATGAAATTATATTCATAGAAAATAGAAACAGGAGAAGTGATGTATAAAAGGAAGGGAAAAAAATAGAGAAATCTTTCAAAGTTCAAAGACTGTATCGGCTGTAGTGGTTCGTATTCATGTCTGTAAGACATTTTTATGGTTAAACTCGCTTCCAATTTTTTTTATTGTAGGTTTTCAGTCAAGACATAAGAGAACTTAAGTATTGCAATTTGCACCATTCTTTTCGTTCTAAAACAGACAGACGTGTCTGAATATCATGACAGCTACTACTTCAGTTCAATGTCGAACAACAAATAACTATGTATCATAGCTGTTTTAAAGTAATATTTACTAAGTATGGAAGAACTGAAGTGTTTTTGATTAGCCCCAAGCTTATTAATCTTCATTGAGCAAATCTATGATCATGGGCATTGCAGACAAGGTTCTTTTTAACTACAATTTACTGTCGGTTCTTCCTTATTAAATACTACTGGGTTTGAATTGATGTAAATTTTCTGTTTTACGCGTGACCAATCGGTGAGTGTGTTGCACTCATGATCACAAGATCGCGGTTTCGATTTCCAGGCCAAGGCATGCATTTTATTCTTGATCACAAAAACAGTTCGTTTCACGGCGCTCCATCCAGTCCCCACAGCTGTAAATAAGCAAATATGTGACGGAATCGCATTATGTCCAGCAGGGTGGGGGGTGCTGCGATCTCGATCTCCTCTAGGCAATAGGAACCGGGTAACAAGCCCCGTGATTCCTATGACTCGAAAAAGGAGTACCCAGAGTTCGATAATATTGAAAAGGAAGATGAACACTAACGAATTAACTTAACTCGAATTAACTTGGTTCGTAAGACCTACTTTGGACCGGATGTGGCGGCGCGTGGCTTAGTGGTTAGGGTATTGAACTCATGATCGTAAGGTTGTGGTTTCGATTCCGGTACCGGGCGATGCGTTGTGTTCTTGAACTTCATTTCACGTTGCTCCAGTCCACTCAGCTGACAAAAAGGAGTAATCCTGCGACAGACCGGCGTCCCGTCCAGGTGGGGAATTTCTACGCCACTGAAACCGGGAAACCAGCCCTTATGAGCGTGGCATGGCTCGAGAAGGAACTTTGGACCGGATGAATTTCGTATATTTTCTAAGTTTATCCAATAATAGTGGTAAAATTTTGAGAGAGTTGGGGGATGCAAGTTGATTACATCGACCCCAATGCTCAGCTGGTACTTATTTTATCGATCCCGAAAGGATGAAAAGTAAAGTCGACTTCGGCAGAATTTGAACTGAGAACGTGCAGAGGGACGAAATGCCGCTGAGCATTTTCCTTAGTACTTTCTGCTGCGTACTTTCCTCAGTACTTTCTGCAAGCTACCCGCCTTAATTTAGAAAATAATATTTAAAGTTCGGTAAGACGGTAGGCTGACAGAAATCGTTACCTTGTGGGGTAAAATAATTTGTTTTATTTCGTCCGTCTTTACGGTTCTGAGGTAAAATTCCGCCGACTTCGGCATTAACTTTCATTATTTCCAGGTCGATAAAACAAGTGCCAGTTGAACACTGGGGTCAATGTAATCGACTTACTCCCTCCCACGAAATTAATGGCCTTGTGCGAACATTTGAAACTAATACTTAAAGTTCAAAAAGACGGAGACCTCACAGTTCTATATTTGAGAGATGAGGAATTATGTACATTATTTACATTGTTTACATTTGTCGGATATTTGTCTTCACCTTGTTTGTTGTTAACACAACGTTTCAGCTGATATACCCTCCGGCCTTCTTCCGGTGTCTTGGGGAAATTTCGAACCTGGATTCTCATTCCCAAGGTATTTTTCGATGTTGTTGTTGTTGTTGTTGTTGTTGTTGTTGTTATTATTATTATTATTATTATTATTATTATTATTATTATTATTATTATTATTATCATCATCATCATCATCATCATTTTATTATTCATGTCACTGCCTGGAATCGTACTCGGAAATCTTTGGGTTAGTAACCCGCGCTCTTCACCACTACGCCATATGCTCGAAAAAAACCTTAGGAATGAGAACCCAGGTTCGAAATTTCCCCAAGATACCTGATCAACGCCGGAGGGTATATCAGTCAAAACGTTGTGTTAACAACAAACAAGATAAGGACAAATATCCGTCAAAGGTAAATAACGTAAATAAGGTACATAATGTACATAATTCCTCATCTCTTAAATATAGAACTGTAAAAAACAGTTTCGTTAAAAATCTCTTCGAGGCGGTGCCACAGCATGGCCGTAGTCTAATCACTGAACAAGTAAAAGCAAAAAGATGATATTATTTCCTTCTCTGAATATCTAAAGCTGATATTTGGAGTTAACTGGTACGGAATCTGCCGTACTCTTTTATGCACAGCAATTTCCGTTTTGCTCCTATTTGAAACAAAACCACTAAATGTCTACTTTGGAGTCATTTCATAACCATTAACTAACCATATTTTTTCCTCAACAAATATAATTTAACATCAGAACAATAAAAGAGGAAGAATCACGCATAGATATTTTATTTCTATCCAAATTCCTATATAATTTATTCATAAATTCATTAGATATGACTAAAAGAGATAAAAACCGACTAATACGTACAACATTTGTTATCAAGATATCCCATGCCATTGTTACTGCAGCAGCTTCTGTCGCTGCTGCTGCTACTACAACAACAACAACAACAACAACAACAACAACTACTACTACTACTACTACTACTACTACTACTACTACTACTACTACTACTATGTTTGAGAATGCACGGAGTTTGTTTCAGCAACAATCTCGGTAGATGGATGACTATATTCCATGTGATGTGTAATCTTTGTCATATTGGTGCCACTGAAAACATCATATATTCTGTGATTCCTGGGTGGTACCGCTAGTAGCGGTTGTGGTGGCTCTAGTGCTGCCGCTGTTGCTACTTGTACTATATGGACAATTATTGTAGAAATGTATTTATAATTGAAATTCAGTTTTGGTTAAGAATCGTTTGCAGCATGCTATGCCAAAATGGTCTCGCTTGTATTGGGAAATTCTCATTTATTATTTGCGAAATTTATTGCAGATTTATTGTGTATTCCTTAGATTTAAAATTCTTTTTCTGTGAAATGGGTACAAGATGTAATTAGCAGATAAAACTAGACTGGATACATTTGCCATTGAGTTCAGCAAAAGAAATTTGTCAAATTGGCATTTGTACTAAATAGCTAAAATGATCAATATTTACTGCTAAATATTAGAATATACAATAGTAAGTAACTAGAATGTCTGAAAAGCCGCGATCTCACTATCAGCTCCATATATCTTAATCTCAATATCATACACGTACATATGTATGTATGTATGTATGTATGTATGTATGTGTGTATGTATGTATGTATGCATGTATGCATGGATGTATGTATGTTTGCATACATGTAAGTATGTATGTATGTATGTACGTATAGAGAGTGAGAGAGAGAGTTAGACAGATAGATATGTATATATATAATATATGATATATTACACTATATATATAGATAGATATAGAGATATATAAATATATACATGCGCATATGTGCATATGTTTATATATGTATTTATAATTATATATATGTACGTATATATATATGTGTGTGTGTGGGTATGCGTATAAGCGTATATGTAGATATGTATGTATACTTATATATTATATATATATATATATGCATTCATGCATACATACATAATGCATACATACATACATGCATACATACACACATACATACATACATACATGCATACATACATACACACATACATACATATGTGTCCGTGTTTATGTGTTTGTCTGTATGTGTGTATATTTTATTGGACCTTCTCGAGACATATCAATTTATAAAGGCAAATTTATACTCCTATTAAACGCCTTCCAATGAAATTTGGAGGGACCAACATTCGGAGAAACAAACCAACAAACCAACAAAACTACCCAAATGAAACATGTTGCTAAATATTTTCCATTTAATAACATCAAGCAAAAGATAGCCCAAATAGCTCGTTCGTTCGTTGAACAAATAATTCAATATCTCGTAAGATATAGCGCTTGAGGTGATATATAATAAATAGATAATAGATGAATAAATGTTAGTGAGAGAGAGGGAGAGGAAGGGAGAGAGAGAGAGACTGGGAGAGGAAGGGAGAGAGAGAGTCAGGGAGAGGAATGAGTCATCATCGTCGTTTCGTATGAATATCCTTGTTTTCTCTTTATTGTCATTTAGTTGCGGGGAGTCCCGGCTTATAGCGTATTTCTACGCGTCCATACACTCCTAATCTGTTGTTAGTGTGGTGGGGGTCTCGGGGATAATGTTGTCTACCTTTAGTAATGAGTAAGGGTGGGTGGGGGGTACTTTAGCTTTATGGGAACGTTGTTATGTGCGGTTGCGGTTACGAAGTCCTACCGTAATTATTGTAAATTGTAAGTTTTGTCATTGCTGTTGTTGATGATGATGAGAAGGATGAGTGTGATATAACGACAATGGCAATAACGACAACAACGACGACGTGGAGGCACAATGGCACAGTGGTTAGGGCAGCGGACTCGCGGTCGTAAGAACGCGTTTCGATTCCCAGACCGGGCATTGTGAGTGTTTATTGAGCAAAAACACATAAGATCCACGACGCTACGGCGGGGGAGGGTGATGAACCCCGCTGTACTCTTTCACCCCAAATTTCTCTCACTCTTTCCTCCTACTTCTGTACCAAAGCAGAGGAACCATGGTGTAACCCACTATGGTGTGGTAAACTTTCAGACTCTAGTCTAGATTGCGAATCCTCTGTACCCTAGAATGGTTCAGCTCTCCACCCGTTCAAATCCACCCTTTGCGGAATGAGGATAATAATGTAGCTTTCGAGCCCCTGCAACCGCCTTGTGTGGTGGATGGATCGTCAAGTTGCCACACGCATTCTTAGTAGATTAGAGTTGGTCCGAATTAGAGATTATGCTTTGTGGCTAATGGCGTGAGTCCTGATTGGAAGAAGAAGAAGAGAAGAAGAAGAAGAAAGAAGAAGAAGAAGAAGAAGAAGAAGAAGAAGAAGAAGAGATAGACAGCCGACAACTGATGAAAGGTCGTTTCTTTGTGCTTTCTTATCCTGTTTTCCATTTTTATTCTCTCGTTGTTTTCGTATTTAACTCTTTTGTCTACGCATTTCATGATGTTTACACAGTTGGTGACGTCCTGTACCAATATATGCATATATATGTCTATATATATATATATATATAATATATATATATATATATATATATAGGAATGGGTGATTCCTTACAAAATACCTGGTGAACAAGAGAGACAGTGACGCTCTTGTAATCCCAAGGTGCGACCGCATATGTAGGCTATGTCATGTTTCTGTGAAAGATATTACGTATGTGATTAGCAGCCATCCTAAAATGTCGTCACGGTACTACCTCCCTATGCAGCACGATGTTGTTGCTAAAACAATTTACAATGGCATCCACAAGAAAAACTAACCTGAAATACACTTAGAAAATCCCTCTGTTATGGGATACATTCAAAAACACCAACTCAAGGAATACTGGTGGAATACTCTCATGAAAACTTCTGTAAAATGTAAGCATAACAGGCCGGATATTGTTGTTTGGGACAGAGGGGAAAAGGTACGTATCATCATATATGTCAACTGCCCAGCAAATATAAATATCCAAGGAAAACAGGATATATATGGACAACTGCTTCGAAACCTCCAGATTCTATATCCAGACTATGAATTCATATTCACACCAATAATGCGTGGAGCACTAGGTTTTGTTAGTAAATGCTCAAAGGAGAATCTTGAATAACTGGGATTTTCAGAAAGATAAATCGACCGACTAGTTCGTACATTAACAAGTTCAATCTGTGAGTGGAACAGTAAAAATATATGCAAGACTGTTCTTAAGTTCCAAATGTGAATTTGTCTGTGTTAACTACATCCCAAACATGATGATGTGTTGAATCTTATTTGGAAACCCGCTCCCGCCTCAGTGGAAGATTTATAATAATTAAAAAATTGAAGAAATATACATACATAATTACATACATGCATACATACATATATACACACATACATACATATATACCTGCATACATGTATGAATTTATGTATGTTTTAATACTCCGTTTTGACATAGCGATACTAACAACCTGGTGTAGAACTCAATATACGTAATGCTTGTGAAGAAGCGTTAGTCGGGTACAGAGCTGCAATAAGGAAACGGATAACAAAGAAATAACCAGAGGTAACAGTAATATCTTACTGTTACCTCAGAGCCTCTGATGAAGCTGTCATGGGTTACCCAGGCACTCAATGACGAGCCTACTGCAGGTTATAATAGAAACAGTTGTAAGCTAATGAGGTTCATAAAATATTCAATTATTCCTTTGTCACTCTTATATACATGTAGCATTTCTTTGCCCTGTGTAATGATCCCTTGTCAAGACACTGATTTGAATCTTTTGAGCACTGCTAAGTGTCTTCTATACAGAGAATCTCTGGATCTCATCTGTTGACTATATATACAAATATGTATGTATGTATGTATGTTAGTATGTATGTATGTATGTATGTATGTATGTATGTATGTATGTATGTATGTATGTATGTATGTATGTATGTCTATAATGATATAGATTCTGTAATTGTTGTATATCTAATCATAATGCACTTCAAACTACCAGAAGCTTTGCTTTCTTCAGCAACTACCAAACACGTAATGCTGCGAGAATGTGAAGTTCAGAAAATGGCCAGAATGCATATATTTTGAATTTAGGCTCAATGTTCGCAGTTCTATTCAACAAGCCTCAGACACAGGCTATGAGACCAAATATTAAGAAAAAATTCTTCATTCTTAAAAAAAAAATAATTCTAGAGAATTTAACAGATTTAGGTACGGGTGGAACATTACTCAAGTTTATATCATATCTACCAACCAGTTCTTGACGATATTAAATGATTCCCGAGGTAGATGTAAATCTCCAATCACATAAAATCTCGTTTAAATTATGTCAAGTCCGGAACAAGCAAATCATTGTATCCTAAGTAAGGTTTTGGAAAATTGTAAAACATTCTTGCTTAACTAATTTCACAAGCTCATTTATCAATGTTGGAAAGAGTGACAGTTCCACAAAAAATGTAGCGTGCTAACATTGATAGAATGTGCCAGAAAATCATGGGAAAAATAGTTGAAACAATTACAGTATAATTATATCTTCATAATGTAATCGGAAAA
>NC_043009.1:48728958-48753958 GCF_006345805.1 Octopus sinensis | reverse complement strand
ATTTATCATCAGCTTAGGGCTGGCATCTACTGAAATATAAACTGGATTTAATATACACTTTAAACAACATTTCATTTATATTTATAACAACATTGATTTCTAATATTGCTAAAAGGACTTGATTTATGTGCTTCATATATTTTATCGTATCAAAGCTTGGTGAGAGGTTAAAAAATCTATGCAAGGAATCTGAACTCTAAAATGTAAAAGAAAGAACAGCTTTTACTCAACTAAGTGCTCTAAAAAAATAATAATAAATGCGCCCTTTTAAAGCCTAGCAAGGCTTATGGGCCCAGTTTCCCGGTTTCAATGGCGTGGGTGTCCATTGCAGCGTTACTCATTTTTGCCAGCTGAGTAGACTGGAGCAACGTGAAATGAAGTGTTTTGCTCAAGAACACAATGCGTCGCCCGGTCCAGGAATGGAAACCACAATCTTATGATCATGATGCTGACACCCTAACCACTAAGCCACGCGCCTCCACTAAACTAAGTACACTAGTGCACATTTTTTTCAAAGTGCTTCTCCTGTCTACGTTTATACTAAGAATAATTTATGATTTAAAATTTTGGCAGAAGGTCGCCATTTATTGAGAGGAGGGAGAATAGATGAAATCGGGCCAAGTACTTAAATAGAATTTATTTTATCGATCCCAAACGTATGAAATGCAAAGGTGACCTTGGCAGGATTTCTATTCAGGGACCTAAAGACAAATGACATGCCGTTAAGCATTTTGCCCGGCGTGCTTAAGGTCCCGAAACCTTGTCAACTTATTGTTTTCTGGTTAAAAGACTCGTCCAGTAATTTCGATAGGAGAGTGTTTGTCGATACCTTATACATTATTTGATGATACATTATTTGACGTTCATTATTTACATTATTTACATTTGACGGATATTTGTCCTCATCTTCTTTGTTGTTAACACAGCGTTTCGGCTGATATACCCTCCAGTTGTCTTGGGGAGATTTCGAACCTGGGTCCTCATTCCTAAGGTTTTTTTGGGTGTTGTTATTGTTGTTATTATTATTATTATTATTATTATTATTATTATTATTATTATTATTATTATCATTATTACTATTATTATTATTATTATTATTATTATTATTATATTATTATTATTATTATTATTATATTATTATTATTCAGGTCACTGCCTGGAATCGAACTCGGAATCTTGGGGTTAGTAGTCAGCGCTCTTAACCACTACGCCATATGCCCACGGGCAGTTCGATTCCAGGCAGTAATCTGAATAATAATAATAATAATAACAACAACAACAACAACATCGAAAATATACCTTAGGAATGAGACCCCAAGACATATGATGAAGGCTGGAGGGTATATCAGCCGACAACTTGTGTTAACAACAAACAAGATGAGGACAAATATCTGTCAAATGTAAACAATGTACATAATTCCTCATCTCTTAAATATAGAACTGTATTATTTGACGTTTCCGAAAAGATAAAAGAGGGTAAGTTGATTACATCGATCCCAGTGTTCAGCTAGTTGTTATTTTATCGATTGCGAAAGGATGAAAGGCAAAGTCATCCTCGGCGGAATTTGGACTCAGAACGTAAAGACCGATGAAGTGTTGGTTAGCATTTTGCCCGGCGTGCTAACGATTCTGCCAGCGTCAATTAATGACTAATATTACAATTATAATTATATACAGTTGATATGTGTATAAAGATTCTGATTTTACTCAAGAGATCCTCTGCGTGGTCGTTCGCTCTGCATTATATAGCTGCCAAATATTTCGTTGTCTTTTCCTCGTCGCGCCATATTCCCGCAATAGAGAGAATAGGTTAAACGTCTTCTCTGCCAGATTCTCGGTATGGCGGTAATGAACAACAGACGTAGAAAAAGATGCAGCCGATTCTGTCTATTAGTTTGCCTGCAATCTTTACTCTTAAGCTGTATATGAAACCGTTTCCCTTTTCGCTCTGAAGCCCAGGTTGGGGTAACTCTAGGGGAGTTAAGCAAAAAAGAGCACGTTATATAATCTGCTCTTGTGTATATATCTGAAAAGGCACTATAGTCACGGCTCTAATCTCTTTGATCATAAGACAGCTCAACCAAGGCCAAACAATAAAAGCTACCAGTTGTTTCACACCTCTCACTTACGTTGTTAATTCCAGTGGAAATTACATAAACCAATGAAACATATGTTTACACTGTTTAACGTAACGCGAGATTATTTCTTAGTTAACTGAACTGAATCCGAATAAATATATGACGAAGTCAGTTGGAAGCTTTTTGACCATAGGTCAATGTGGATGAGGACTGGCGTAGTCAAGGAAACAACAACCGCAGCAGCAGCAAAGATGTTAACTCTATCTCCACAGTTACTGTTAGCAACAACGACAATAACAGTATGAAGTGTAATTTGTGTAACGGAAATAACAGTAACAACATCAAATACGACAATGTTAATAATAATGATTAAAAACCGTACAAAAAGATACAAAAAACAGAAGAGAAGGACAGGTGACAAAACAACAAACAAGGTGTATTAGTTTGATGCTCTGGAGAAATGGAAAAGTTTGACGTTTCGAACCTACGTCCTTCTACAGAAAGGAATGAGGAAAAAAAGAATGGAGAGTAGAAAAAAAGCTGGGAGAGTAAAAATGTGTCTGGATTAACGGTTTCACATGTTGAATTGAATATTAATAATCCTTTCTTCTATAGACACAAGGCCTGAAATTTGGGGGGATGGAATAAGTCGATTACATCGACCGCAGTGCTCCACTGTTACTTATTTTGCCGACCCCGCATGGATGAAAGGTAAAATCGACCCCGGCGGTATTTGAACTGAGACCGGAAAGACAGACGAAATACCTATTTCTTTACTACCCACAAGGGGCTAAACATAGAGTGGACAAACAAGGACAGACAAAGGGATTAAGTCGATTATATCGACCCCAGTGCGTAACTAGTACTGTAATTTATCGACACTGAAAGGATGAAAGGCAAAGTCGACCTCGGCGGAATTTGAACTCACTACGTAACGGAAAACGAAATACCGCTAAGCATTTCGCCCGGTGTGCTAACGATCCTGCCAGCTCACTGCCTTGAATTGAATATTAATAATAACTACAATGTGTGGAGGCACATGGCCTAGTGGTTAGAGCAGCGGACTCGCAGTCGAGGGATCGCGGGTTCCAATCTCAGACCTGGTGATGTGTGTGTTTATGAGCGAAAAACCTAAGCTCTACGCGGCTCTGGCAGAAGGTAATGCCGAACTTTCTCTCACTCTTTCCTCTTGCAGCTCACCTGCGATGGATCGGCGTCCCGTCCAAGTGGGTAACCTATACGCCAAAGGAACCGGGAAACCGGTCCTATGAGCCAGGCGTGGCTCGAGAAGGAACAAACAATAACGACAATAACAACTACAACATAAGTAAGATTAACAGCAACAACAACGTTACATCATATAGGGATATAATAATAATAATGAAAAGGAAAAACACCTATAGCAGCAGAAATATCATTTTTTTAGAGAAAAAAGTGGAAGTGAGGTGAAGAGAGTGGTAATGTTGAGGGTATTGTTGTTGGAGGTGATGCTGATGATGTTTCTAATGGTGATGATTTGGAGATGTGGATGATGATGCTGTTGTTGTTGTTGTTGGTGGTGGTGGTGGTAGTTTGGTGGTACTAGTGTTGGCAGCGAAGTCGATAATGAAGGAAGACGAAGATGGTGACAAGAAGATGATGATGAAGATTTTATTAAGATGATGGTGACGGTGAAGGTGACAGTGATGGCGGTGGTTGCGGATGGTGGTGGCGAGGTTCAGCGGCACGGCAACGATGGCAGGACTTACTAGTGTGGTGGCGGTGGTGATGGCGGCTGAAGCAGCGGTGGCGGTGGTAGCGGCGGTGGTGGTAGCTGTGGTGGCAGCGGTGGAAACGGCGGTAGCGGTGGTGGTGGTGGTGGTGGTGGTGGTGGCAGTGGTGGTGGTAGTAGTGGTTGTGGTAGTGGTGCTGGTGACGGCGTCAGCGGTAGTGGTGAAGACGAAAATGATGGGATGATTATGGTAGTGGTAATGGTGGTGTTGAACATGATGATGGCGATGGGGACGATGACAACGACGACAACGATGATGATGATGTTGATGATGATGATGATGATGATGATGATGATGATGATGATGATGATGATGATGATGCCAGTGAAAATAGTGGTTTTGGTGATGGTGCCGAAAACAGCGATGAAGAGAAGAAAGAGGCAGATAATAATATTGATGATAGTTGGTTTGTTGTTGTGGTGGCGTTGATGGTGGTGTGGATGATGAGAAATTTGATAGCAACAGTAGCGGATACGATGATGATGATGTTGATGTTGCTGATCTTGCTGCTGCTGCTGATGATGATGATGACGATGACGATGACGACGATGACGACGACGAACAAGAACAATAAAAATAATGATGATAACGAATCATAATAACAACGACAACAACATCAATAACAACAACAGCTATGTCAAAACGAAGACAATATTTAAATAAACAACAACTATCAGAATAAGAACGATTACCATAGCAACAACAAAATTAAACAAATACAAAAAAGAACAAACATATACGGAAACAAAACAAATCTGAATTTGGAACAAGATGACAGATTGTACTAAAAAAATTTTGAAGATTTCTAAATTTTTAAACACACAATTTTCAATTCTAATAATAAAATATTTAATTTTTTAAATTTTTCCTTAAATTAGCTGATTTAATTAGCTATTGGTTTGGCTATCGGTTTGACCATTTTAAACAGTTTTACCTGAAATATTCCATGTTCTAAGAATTAACCAAAATATTTTAGATCCATTTTACAATGTTTTATTCGTTTTGATATTTTTATACTTCTTCTTCTTCTCCTTCTTCTTCTTCTTCTTCTTCTTCTTCTTCTTCTTCTTCTTCTTCTTTTTCTTCTTCTTCTTCTTTTTCTTCTTCTTCTTTTTCTTCTTCTTCTTCTTTTTCTTCTTCTTCTTCTTTTTCTTCTTCTTCTTTTTCTTCTTCTTCTTCTTCTTCTTCTCCTTCTTCTCCTTCCTCTTCTTCTTCTTCTCTTCTCTTCTTCTTCTTCTTCTTCTTCTTCCTCTTCTTCTTCTTCTTCTTCTTCTTCTTCTTCTTCTTCTTCTTCTCATTATTATTATTATTATTATTATTATTATTATTATTATTATTATTATCATTATTATTATTATTATTATTATTATTATTTTTATTATTATTATTATTACTTTTTTTTTCTTCTTTCAAATTTGCTTCCATTTCTTGCCGAGTGTCTTTCCGACTCCTAGGGCAAAGAAACTCATAGTATACGTTGGTAGGCCATTAAACCAAACTCAGTAGATCGTTCATTTTTTTTCATTTTTTTTTTTTTAAAGTTAAATTAAAATACATGAGCAGCAACAGTTCTCACATCGACAATGCTCTTCTCAATACGTGTGATGTACCAGTTAAGACAATCTTTTGCACTTCTTGCAGGGATGGTAAGCCAGGGATCATTCTCATATAATTTTCGGTTCCCTTCTTGATCATTCCTAGTGCTCCTACGATCACTGGTATTGTAACCGCCTTGAGATGCCACATTTTCTCAATTTCAATGAGTAGGTCTTTATATTTTCTGAGCTTGTCAAACTCTTTCGCTGAGATATTATGATCACAGGGGATGCTCATGTCGATCAATAAGCAAACTTTATTGTTTTGGTCTTTCACAACAATATCTGGTTTACTGGCCTTGATGGTTCGGTCTGTATGTACTGGAATTATTATTGAGTGAGAGAGCAGTGCATGCCATCAAAGTGACACTGGGGTAAAATATACGAAGCCCAATATACCCATCATGACTACCCGCCTGATAAGGGTGCACCAGGCACATGCATCACAACCATATGTGCGCGACATGGTGATCTCATATCAAGATAAACAGCACATGACCTTGCAGGTGGGGCCCAGTTAGAATTTTCTTCAGGTTGAGTAGCCCATCCCGCTCAAAAGGTCCCTGAATAAGAGTTGCTTTAGGATGTTGAACGAAACACCCATGTTTCCAGAGGTGAATTATTCAAACCCCAAAGAATTCCTCTCAACACATGGCTATGATGCTCCGCCACTACTTCTGCTCGTGATCAGAGATGCACATATCGTCAGCCACTAAGGGACATGCTCAACTGGTTAAGGCCAAACAACTGACAAGCAAATCTGTGGTATTGAGCAGAATATTTGCTGTAGCCCATCTTTTATACCAAGACAAAACAATGTACATGATAACACTTCCAATCAGTTAAGATCAGAAGCCATGAGAGCCACTGCCTGGTACTGCATATTATCATTATTATTATTATTATTATTATTATTATTATTATTATTATTATTATTATTATTATTATTATCATCATCATCATCATCATCATCATCATCATTATTATTAATATTATTATTATTATTATTATTATTATTATTATTATTATTATTATTATTATTATTATTAAGGTGACGAGCTGGCAGAAACGTTAGCATGCCGAGTGAACTGCTTAGCCGTATGTCATCTGCTGCTACATTCTGAGTTCGAATTCCACCGAGGTCAGTAAAATCAGTACCAGTTAAACACTGGCGTTAAAGTAATCATCTCATCTCTGCCCACCAAAATTGCTGCCCTTGTGGCAAAATTTGAAACCATTATTATTATTGTTGTTGTTGTTGTTGTTGTTTTTGTTATTATTATTATCATTATTATTGTTATTATGCTCGAGGAAGTGTTGACATGGGTGGTGAGTTGGAGGAATCATTGGTGCGTCGGACAAAATGCTTACCAGCATTTCTTCCGGTTTTTTAAGTTCCAAGTTCGAATCCTGTTAAGGTCGACTTTTGCCTTTCATCGTTTCGAGGTCGATAAAATAAGTACCTTTCGTTGCAGCAAAGGCCGACCTGGTTTGCTGCTTTCTCCAGTGCTTCTAACAAAGATTCTGCATATTTAATACAATGAGATATCAAGGCAAGATCATTAGTAAAGTCAAGCTCAGTTAAATATTCTGCACAATGCTGACTGCTCTGGCAGGGATTCAAAAGGGGTCCCATTTTCTCCATACCGTTTGGGAAAAAGCGTAGGACACAGTCGAGAACAATGATGAACAAGAAAGGAGCGAGTGTGTCACCCTGCAGAACACCTGCTTCAAATTCAAAGAGATCAGTCTCTCCATCAGATACTGAAATTCAGTTGGAGATCGATCACACACAACACTTAGTAACATCTACAGAAATCTGTTACCAATATCCCCCAAGCTAAAGCAGAAACGGCTACAATTTGCTGGCCGCTATGATCGAGTTGAGAAAAAGGTTATCACATCTGGTATCACTCTGGAAATGTCTTCTCCGGGAAACTGGCATTACCAGATACTATATCTCAGGACTCAGGGCTGGATATTAGAGTTCTGAACCCAGCAATGCCGGAGCGTGTAATGTGGAAAGGGATTGTCAATGGAGTTCCGAAGGATGATGATGATGATGGAATCTTATTTCAGTTGTGTTATGTGGGTTGGAAAATTATTAATTTAGAGCAAGGTCAGGAATTTCCCAAAAACATCTACCAAAGAGCAGATTTAAAAATGAAAGTAGAATATAATACATTATACACAGTTCGTTTTCTCAAAACCACTCAAATTTCGCCTCGGGGCATATTCAGTGTGATCCGGCAAAATTTTTGAATTCACTAACAATAAATATTATAGCTCATATATATAAATATATATGTATATATATATATATATAATCACGTGCTTTCACATACTAACTCTTTCACCTATATATATATGCATGTATGTATGTATGTATGTATGTATGTATGTATGTATGTATGCGTGTATCAATGTATATATATGTATATATGTGTGTGCGTGTGTGTGTGTCTATGTGTGTGTACGTAGATGTATAGCAGGCTTCCGTATGATTTTCATCTATTAAGCTTAACTCATCTGGTATTATTTAACTAGTGCTAACGAAATGATACGTAGCCAAAATGTCACACATTGAATGATATCAAATCCGGAATCAGGCGGTGGCAAAGCGAACCTGTTCACCATTACAGCTCATACATACATACATACATGCATGCATACATACATACATACATACATACATATAGGAACATTTAAATATATGTGTGAATATGTGTATGTATGTTATAGGCGTTGCGTATAAGTATATATATATATATATATATATATATATATGTGTGTGTGTGTGTGTGTGTGTATATATATATATATATATGTATACGGAATTATTTGATAACGCAACAACAAGAAAGATGAAAAAAGATTTAAGAATAATGATTACTTCATTAAATGTATTTTTGAATATAAACGTTTTCTTTTCTTGTTCTACCTTTTATTTTTTAACAATAAATAAATACATAAATGAATAAACAAAAATAAAACAAGATTAAAATGAAATAATTAATATAAAGAAAAAGGAGAGAAAATAAATAGATTCCAAACTTCAGAATTGAATTATGGCGTTTTATTCTGTTAATAATTTTGAATTTCTAAAATCGTTCTGGCGTTTAGTTTCACATTAATACTAAAACGGAATAAAGAATAAACAAATAAAATAAAATGTATTCATAAAAAAAACAAAAAAAAAAAAGATACCGAACAGGTAACAATCATTGGCAAGAAGCATGAGGTCACATAAAACCAAAATATGGACTAACTCCTACTTGAAGATATATTGAGAACGAATTAATGACAATTATCGGTCATTTGACGATGGTTAAATATAAAATATTTGATCGTTGATGTGAGTTATTTCAAGAGTATTTTTTTAAAGAACGCCGAAACGGAATATTATCAGAGCAGTTCGATTTTTGCAACACACACACACACACACCGCTACGTAGTCGTGTATATTCACATTCATTCACAGACAGACAGGTACGCATGTGCGTGTATCTATCCGTGCGTGCGTGCGTGTGTTTTAATTTTTAACAAGGAAATACTGATAGTGACTTCGAATTTTCATTTTGTTCAACGACAGAGGAGCGTTTGATACGGAGAAGCGGACCAAAACTTTCTGTCAGCCTTTTATCCTTTTACTTGTTAAAATTAATATCTCAAAATGTACTTTCTAAAAGAAAATGTTGAGCATTTTTCCCTAGTTACCTCACGGGTCATCTCGTCTATATCTTTAGATAATTAGTCACCTCTTCAGCCGTTGTTGAACTAAGGGATTTATCATGTAACTGTAAATCACTTGGTTGTGACTGTCATCAAGTGCGGCTGGTAGACAGATCAGTCAGGTGCAGATAATAGAATGAAGCGGCCTCTTTATATATACATGAGAAATAATAATTCTTAGAAAATTGCAGAAAATTACTTTCATAGTGCTCACGTGAAAAATACACGTAGGAAAACTTAAATGTATCCGATGAATTATATAACAATAAAAACCAGATGACCTTGTGTCGGTTGATTTCAGTTTGTGTGCGTGTGCATGCGTGCTCGCTCTAGTGTGTGCTGTGCGTGTGTGTATCAATGAATATTTGAATGTATGCATATATGAATGTAAGATTTTATATGTATATCCTTTCATACATGTGTGTGTGTGTGTGTGTGTGTGTGTGTGTGTGTGTGTGTTTGGAAACTTGCAGAAAGGGTCTACCCCAAAACTCAAAGTGGTTTCAGATCCAGACGATCCACGATGGATATGATTTTCGCCCTTAGGCAGTAACAAGAGAAGTGCAGGGAGCAGAACGAACCTCTCTACATTGCATTCGTTGACTTGGCAAAGGCGTTCGACACGTTGAGTAGGAATGGGTTATACAAAGTTCGTGGGAAAAGTGGGTGTTCTCAGTGTGACACTGAAGTAAAATACGAACTCCAGTATACCCATCATGACACGCCGTCTGATAAGGGTTCAGCAAGCACATGTATCACAACCATATGTGGAGACCTGGTGACTTCATATCAAGAGAAACAGCGCATGACTTTGCAGGTGGGTGCTTAGTTAGTTTCTTTTTCAGATCGTGTAGCCCATCCCGTTTAAAATGTCCCTGAATAAGGTTTGTTTAATTATGTTTAACGAAGTACAAATGTTTCTAGAGGTGAATTGTTCAAGCCTCAAAAAATTCCTCTCAACATATGGCTATGATGCTCCCCAACTAATTCTGCTCGTGATCGGAGATTCACATATCGTCAGCCACTAAAGGACAACCTCAACTGGTTTAAGGGAAAACAACTGACAAGCAAATCTGTGGTATTGAACAGAATATCTGCTATGGCTTTATATATATATATATATATATAATATATACCAACACAAAACATGTACATGATAGCACTTCCAATCAGTTAAGATCAGAAGCTATGAAAGCCAGTGCTTGGTACTGCGTCAGGGCATTTACTACTACTACTACTACTACTACTACTACTACTACTACTACTACTACTACTACTACTGTTGTTATTATTATTATTATTATTATTATTATTATTATTATTATTATTATTATTTCCATTCTTACTTTTCTCTCAGCACTACAGTGCTGTAAATATTCAATATCAATTACATTCACTTAAGGTTTTGCAGTAATACAGCAGAGCAGCCATGATCCCCTGAAATGATTTGTACATAACAGCTTTAATAGTTGTATTTTTTTTCTCTTTGAAGCTATTAGTCATTGATATATGCCATAGCAAGCTCGTTCATCCATTACGGCATGTATTTAGATTACTTCAAAGATATACCGCCTGTCCTGTCTTATATATGCATGAAAATGTGAGCTTGTTTGCATTTCCGACTTGACTATACTTATTATACTATTGGCCTTTACTCTAAGGCTCACCCGCACACAGACACACACTCACGTCTTAGCATTTATACTGTACGACCGTTGAATATACTGAGTGCCGTATCTTGTTAATAGAAATAAAATTTAAGGTGGCGGCAGTTGTTTCAATCATGGCGGTGCTGCTGGCGTATATCACGGTGACACTTGATGTCATAGTTTGGGATCTTTACCTTTTGACCTACAGATTTAAAAAAAAATAATTTTTTGTAACTAAACACTTGCAAACGTCGCGCACTGGTAGAATGTGTCACATAAAACATGTTTTACTCTTAGCATTTCTGAGAAAAACTTATATTTACGAAGATATTTCATCTTAAATTTCTCGTATTTTGGAAATTTCAACCAATCAAGGAAGTGTATTCAGCTGAATAAAATTACGGCTGTTGTTTGTCAACAAGAACTTCCGGTGGTGTATATTTCGTTTGTCACTGTTATTTATGACAACTCTAACCCTAAAACCCTAACCTTAACCCTAAAACCCTAAACCTAACCCTAAAATCCTAACCCTAACCCTAAAACCCTAATCCTAACCCTAAAACCTAACCCTAAAACCTTAACCCTAACCCTGAAACCTTAAAACCAGTACAAACGCACACACGATGTCATAAAGATCAGTGACAAACTAAAAATCCACCGCCAATAGTTGTTGTTGACAAACAACGGCAGTAATTTTATTCAGCTGAATACACATTGATTGGTTGAAATTACCGAAATACGAGAAATTTAAGGTGAAACATTTTCTCAAAAGTGCTAAGAGTAAAACATGTTTTGTATGACACATTCTACCAGTGAAAGTGTTTAGTTACAAAAAATAATTTTTTTTAAATCTGTAGATCAAATGGTAAAGATCCCTAGTTTGAAGTTTAAAATAAATTTTCCGTAATTATTTTATTTTTCAACTGTTGCTATTTCTTCGCATTTGTTTTACGCGTTCTGAAAGCGCGTGGCCCAGTGATTAGCGTATCGGGCTTATTAACGCGTGGTTGTGAGTTCGATTCATGGACGGGGACGTGTGTTCTTCAGGAAAAATACTTAATTTCACGTTACTCCAGTTACTCATCTGTAGAAATGAGTTGCGACGTCACTGGTGCCAAGCTATATTGGTTTCTACCTTTCCCTTGGACATCTGAGGCGTGGAGAGGGGGAGACTGGTACTCATGGGTGACTGCCGGTCTTCCACAAACAACCTCTTTCGGATTTGTAATCCCATGAACATTCTTAATTGAAAGACATATTTACTTTTACTTGTTCTACGCGCTATACATCCCAGGACAGTTTCGAAACCAGTTAAGATATTGACTTGCTGGGTTTTCCTATGTCTGTATATTCATCATGCTTTGTAGAAGCAGATTACTTTAAGACGCTTCTATTTATATTTTAAGTTCATGTTTACTGAGAGTGCAGCAACAGGACCTAAGGAATTCAAACTCACTGCGGGCACAAACCGTGGGCCCCGCATGCCCTGCCTTAGAATTTCAGTATTTTCGTTGAACAACGTTGGTGTATGCACCTTGTGCATAACGTCTCTCAATACATATAGTATTGTTTGTGTTGCTTTTAGTTTACTGGAACCTGTTATGGAAAAATCGAAGGCCCAGCTAGCATAAGCATAATTCAAGATGTATCTAGTGTATTTTCTATAGATCGTCGTTGCAGTGTCTTGATTATGGTTAAAAACAGTATATTTCTTTCATTTCTCTACGTTTATACATCACTTTACTTTCTGTGCTACGTCTTGTTTACATATTAATGTCTTGGAGTTGCATTTACCTCTTAGTATTTGTATAGTTTGTTAGACGGCGAGCTGGCAGAAACGTTAGCACGCCGGGCGAAATGCGTAGCCGTATTTCGTCTGCCGTTACGTTGTGAGTTCAAAATCCGCTGAGGTCGACTTTGCCTTTCATCCTTTCGGGGTCGATAAATTAAGCACCAGTTAGGCACTGGGGTCGAAGTAATCGACTTAATCCGTTCGTCTGTCCTTGTTCGTCCCCTCTGTGTTTAGCCCCTTGTGGGTAGTAAAGAAATAGGTTTTAAAAAAATTTTTCCCCAAATCTATTTGAAAATTTTTTTGAAAATTTTCCCCAAAAATTTTTCAAAAATTTTTGAAAAATTTTTTGAAAATTTTCCCCAAAACTATTTGAAAAAGTTTTTGAAAATTTACCCCAAAAATTTTTGAAAAATTTTTGAAAATTGTCCCCAAAACTTTTTCAAAAATCTTTCGAAAATTTTCCACAAAAATTTTCCCCAAAATTTTAGAAAAATTGTTTGAAAATTTTCCCCAAAACTATTTGAAAAAGTTTTTGAAAATTTACCCCAAAAATTTTTGAAAAATGTTTTGAAAATTTTCCCCCCCAAAATTCCCCAAAATTTTAGAAAAATTTTTTGAAAATTTTCCCCAAAAGTTTTTGAAAAGTTTTTAGAAAATTTTGCCCAAAAATTTTTGAAAAATTTTATGAAAATTTTGCCCAAAAATTTTTGTAAAATTTTTTTCACCGAAAATTTTACCCAAAAATTTTTCGAAAATTTTATCCCAAAATATTTCGAAAATTTTCACCGAAAATCTTCAAAAATTTTTCGAAAATTTTCCCCGAGCTAAAAATAGCCTATGGCTAAAAATAGACTTTTAGGTGGCTGCTGCTTTTTGTGTATATATAGAGTGAATTCTGGTTCACTACTACAGTCAAGATGCCTCACCATCCACGATACACCAGACTCTGCTTTACACTTAACAACTATGACGATGTTGACGTTTATAGATTTCAGCATATGGAGCATATTCGTTGTATGGGTTTTCGAAAATGTTCACCGAAAATTTTCCCAAAAAAGTTTTTGAAAATTTTCACCAAAAGTTTTTCGAAAGTTTTCTCCAAAAATTTTTCGAAAATTTTCCTCAAAAATTTTTCGAAAATTTTCCACAAAAATTTTTCGAAAATGTTCACCAAAAAATTTACCCATAAATTTTTCGAAAATTATTAGCAAAAATTTTTCGAAAATTTTACCCGAAAATTTTTCGAAAATTTTACCCAAACATTTTTAGAAAATTTTCACCGAAAATCTTCCACAAAAATTTTTTTGAAAATTTTCACCGAAAATTTTCACCAAAAATTTTACCCATAAATTTTTCGAAAATTTTCACCAACACTATTTGAAAAATTTTTTGTAAATTTTCTCCAAAAATTTTTGAAAAATTCTATGAAAATTTTCCCCGAAAATTTTTCAAAAATTTTTTGAAAATTTTCCGCAAAAAGTTTATGAAAATTTTGCCCAAAAATTTTTTTCAAAATTATTTGAAAATTTTCCCCAAGAATTTAAAAAAAATTCTTTGAAAAATTTCCACGAAAATTTTTAAAAATTTTATGAAAATTTTTTTGAAAATTTTTTCAAAATTTTCCCCTAAAACTTTTCAAAAATTTTTTGAAAATTTTCCCTAAAATTTTTCAAAAATTTTTTGAAAATTTTCATCAAAAATTTTTGAAAATTTTTCTGATAAATTTTTGAAAAAATTTTGAAAATTTTCCTCAAAAATTTTTGAAAATTTTCCCTAAAAATTTAAAAAAAATTCTTTGAAAATTTTTTGAAAATTTTCTCCAAAGATTTTTGAAAAAGTGTGAGAGGGAGAGAGAGAGTAAGTGACGACCGTCATAAAATATAAAATGTAAAATGTTTTGTCTTTTTTTAAACACGAGATATAGTGTTCAAATTTAGGATGTTTTTGAAAGACACTATATTTTATAATCATAGTCTATATATTTTCTCATTCAACAATTACAATATATTTATTTTAAATCATTTATTTATTTTAAATCTTTCATCTTTCTGTCCCCTCTCTCTCTCACACATCACTTTGGGTGCGAAAGAGTTTTGTTTTTATTTTACGCCGAGTAAAAATGTGTTTTGTTGACAATCCACTTGTTTAACAACAAAGAAACAAAGAGGTGAATTTGTCAGTGAATTGCACAATATAAATAGGTACAATTTCAGAGGCTTCCACCACACCCACTCTGTCTCACGGACCACAAAAAGGGTTTTGTAGCATATTAAGAGGTTAGAGTAGTTGATTCCACGCAAAAAACAATGATTATTTTCTTAGTGAAAATCGTGCGAGTGTTAATCTACAAATTTAACATTTTCCCATTCATTTCTGTTTATGAACATGTATGCATACACACAACATGCAATAGGTGTACGTACGTACATGTGTGTTTGTGTCTGTTGCCCATATTATATAATATATATATAATATAACCAATTTCAACGGATTTTGCCCAAATTTGACGTCGATATTACTTAGTTTGGTTTGAAATAAAGAACTTGATTAGCTTAATAATCGTAACTTAATCTCGGGCAAAGCCGGGTTATACTGCTAGTTTGTATATATTTATTTCTTTTTTGTGTGTGTGGTTTATCTATTTTAATATTAGAGCACCAAATCGTTAACGTCTTGAACAAAATGCTTAGTGGCTTTTCTTCTGGCTCTTTATGTTCTGAGTTCAAATTCCGCCGAGATCGTCTTTGCCTTTCATCCTTTCGAGGTCACTAGAAGTACTGGCCCGATATATTCGACTTCACTTCCTCTCCTCAAAATTACTGGCCTCTTGCCAAAATTACACACACACAAAATAAATATATACAAACTAGCAGTATAACCCGGCCTTGCCCGGGATTAATTATAATGTTACTGTTTATTTTATATATTTATTTCCTTGTTTATTTATTTATTCATTTATTTGTAAATAAAGATACTGTTGAATGGTAACAAGGTTTGGCTGATTTCCATGAGTTACATCTACGGGAGGTCTTTTTTATTGTGAGACTACCTGCTATTTCTCCTGATAGTTTTATGCGTTGCGTTGTGGTTTAGTTTTGTGATCCGAATGGAAATTGTTATTTGGAGAAGCAAATGGGTGATATTGATGGTAAAATTTGATTTATCTAGAAATTTGGGAATGTACAATGAAGAAAATGGAAATGATCCTATGCGGTATTATTTAATTTTGCTTTCAGGATTACATTTTTTTTAACCAGCTTCTAGATTCTGTGAAAACGGTTGTTGGTACGAAGAGCTATAAGTGTTGGAAACCTTGATGCTTTAGATGTATGTGTCTGATTCGAATTTTAACTGGTCTTCAGTCCTTTTACTTTCTAGATTTCCCTTTCTTTTAGGGTGTCTGACAGAAGGAACGGAACCAAATCGTGGTATATTGATAAAGGCATATATTTGGATTACTACAAATATATACTGCCTGTTTTTTTTTGTTCATTATTCATTATTCTCTGTTGTAGTTAATTTCCAGAAAATGTCTTCCACAAAAAGTTGTAGGTATATCATTCGTTTGCTTGATATTACATTGTAGGTATATCATTTGAGATTGTTATTATGAAAGAAGGTGTAATGTGATAATTCTTGTTGACGATAATACTAATTACTGTATACAGATTTTTTCCTTTTAGCATTATGGTTGATATAAAACACATAAGGTTTTGTCAGTTTTCCTGTTTTTCTATGATTTACTATTATTATTATTATTATTATTATTATTATTATTATTATTATTATTATTATTATTATTATCATTATTATTATCATCATCATTTTGTTCCGTTGTGTGTAGTTTTGGTGTATTGTATTTAACGTCATCTCTGATTTTTTTTATGAGGCTGGCAATTTCTGGTGTGTAAATTGGGGTTGTAGGTTTTATGTTTTATGTTGTCTCTTGTGATATTTTTTCCAAGTGTGTCTATAATTATTTTGCAGAACATATTTCAGTTCGTATGTTGGTTATTATGGAGTTTCTGAATTATGAAAAACCTTGTTCCTGTTCTTGATAGAACTCGTTTGAAGTTTCTAAAAACGTCTTTGTTTTATTCATTCCTGTCCAAGTATTTTGTTATAATTAATAGCTGGTCTGAGAGAAACCGAGAAGCTTTTTACCAACTTTAGTTTTAGTAGCTAGCTGAATGGAGCGCAATATAATGTCGGGGAAAGGGACGCCAGGGTTGGCTTAAAGAGGTCTGTGCGCATGGATTGCTTGAAATGTGAAAGGATTTAGTTGTGATGATATATAATGTTATTTATGTTGTTAAGTGTAATAATTCAGTGATAGCGCATGGATCGGTGATTAAATCGTCGGGTTTACAATGATAGGATTGTGAATTCGATTTCCTGACCGGGCTGTGTGTTGTGTTTTTGAGCAAGATATTTATCTTACGTTACTCCAGTTCACTGAGTTGTAGGAATGAGTTGCGACATCACTGGTGCCAAGGGGTGGCAGCATTTGCCTTTCCCTCGGACAACATCGGTGGCATGAACAGATGAGGCTGGTATCCTGAGTGGCTGTTGGTCTCTCCTAAAACAACCTTGCCGAGGACTTGTACCTCGGAGGGAGGCTTTCGAGGTGCAAGCCTATGGTCATTCGTGACCGAAGTGGGCTTCTTTAACCTTTACTGCTTAAAAAAAAACAAGTTGCATAGTGTTCGTGTTTGTGAATGTTAAAGTTTTGCAGTCGAGTGTGTATACACACACACACACATATACATACATATGTGTGTGTGTTTGTGTTTGTGTTTGTGTCTGCTTGTGTGTGTATGTTCTACTGTGAATGCATATATATATATATATATATATATATATATATATACATATATATATATATATACATTCATACATATATGTTCGTGTGTTTATTACATATCAATGGAGTTCGTGTTGCTGGTCTATAGTTTGAAACCTTGCTTTTTTTTTAGTCTATTAATGTTCACTGTTATTTTACAAATGTCATTTGTGATCTCTGTATGTTGAGATTGGTTTGTGTTTAGTGTCGCAGAGAAAGAACCTGTTCTATCTACTTTGAGTAAAATTTCACACATTAGTTATTCTAGTTGTAAGAATGTTTCCTGTAATACAACTATTGGGATGTCGTGTAGAATGACAAAGTCTTTTAGTTCTATAAATGTGTTTTTAATGCCGTTAATATTGTATTACAGGATTTTTATTTTTATTTTGATTTTTATGCTTTTCAGTTTAACTTACAAGGATCAATGTTTTGTGTGAAGTGTTTAGTTTTTAATGTATTCTCTGCTGCAATGTGGCATTGAGAAGGGAAATAAAAGAACTTCTTGTTTGCATCATCTTCAAGTCAGTGTTATTATTTGTGTAAAGTCGTAACTTTGATGGGTTTCTTTTGTAAATGTTGCAATATCTTTTATTTGCATTAGACAGTTAATTTTTTTACTGTGGTGTTTTAGGTCATATCTTATGCAGATTAAGAGTTAACAAGTAAACACCTTGTTTATGATCAGCAAGAAATGATTGCCGCATCTTCCTCGTTTACTATATTAGCTTTTTCAGGAATTGTTGGGTAAATAAAATAATAATAATAACAAATTAAACATAAAGATGGAATGACCATGGATGGATGATTTGTTGATCGAATTGTACTGACCCACAGAAATATTTTCTAACATGTGCCAACGCCTTCAGATACTTTCCCTATAGCAGTTAAAACATTGGGTCAGTATAATTATTTATAATACACCTAAATGCATAACCCAGTGCCAAACATGGAGCTGTATGGTAGAAGTGTATTTAGCTCCTGACTACTTTTTAAATATTAATTAAAATAATTAAATATAATATTATGGTAAACCGGTTGATAGATTCAACACGCTTCAGCAAATTTATTATTTGCTGTTCTCAAGGGAGAACGACAGTTCTTAGTGGGTCATGGTCAACAGTTGCGGTGTATGTAAATTAGGAAACATAACGAAGAAGGAACATGTATCCTACATTCCGATGGCGTCATTCTTATCTCGGAGCGGCGTGTTTTCACTTGCATTGTCTATAAGAATTTCTCTCCTGAGAGTTTTCGCAGCAAAGATCTTCTCACACTTCAGTGTTAAATATGACTATACACAAATATGATTTAAGAACCGCTGCTTCTAATAACTATAAACAAACTTCGAAATTTAAGTATGAGAATAAACAGAAACGAATACGCACCATCTATGCTGATAGTAGTCGAGTATATTAGGATTCGTGAAAGTGCGTGGCTTAGTGGTCAGAGTATTTGGCTCAAGATCGTAAGGTTCTGAGTTCGATTCCCGGCGGTGCGTTGTGTCCTTGATGAAGACACTTTCTTTCACGTTGCTCTAGTTCTCTCAGCTAACAAAAGTCAGTAGGACCTGTATTTCAATGGGCTAGCCTTTTCACATTTCGTGTCGCCAAATCTCCCTGAGAACTACATTAAGGTTACCCATGTCTGTGGTGTGCTCAGGGGCAGACCGTTCCGATGATCGGATCATTTCGAACCCTCGTCGTCGTAGCCGACGGAATGTAAGTCTATATTAGGATTGGTGCTGCCATAAGTAGTCACTCGCGTCGAACAAGTGCTTCTGAATTTAATTACTCTGGCCTGATATTGCATGTACGGACATTAGAAATAATGGTTTCAAATTTTGCATCAAGAGCAATACGTTTGGGGGAGAAGATGAGTCGATTACATCGACGCCAATGTTCAAGTGGTACTTATTTTATCGACCCCGGAATGATAAATGGTAAAGACCACCTCGGCGGAATTTGAACGAAATACCTATTTCTTTACTACCCACAAGGGGCTAAACACAGAGAGGACAATCAAGGACAGATAAATAGATTAAGTCGATTATATAGACCCCAGTGCGTAACTGGTAATCATTTAATCGACCCCGAAAGGATGAAAGGCAAAGTCGCCCTCGTCGGAATTTAGAATCAGAACGTAGCGACGAGAGAAATACCTATTTCTTTACTACCCACAAGGGGCTAAACACAGAGAGGACAAACAAGGACAGACAAACGGATTAAGTCGATTATATCGACCCCAGTGCTTAACCGGTACATATTTAATCGACCCCAAAAGGACGAAAGGCAAAATCGACTTCGGCGGAATTTGAACTCAGAACGTAGAGACAGACGAAATACCGCTAAGCATTTCATCAGGTGCGCTAACGATTCTACCAGCTCGCCGCTTTACAGACATTAAAAATAATGGAAGAGAACAGAGTTGAATCACATCGAGGAGCGCAAAAAGTGTTTGTAAAAGATGAGGACTCAATTAAAATTTTAAAAAAGCTTGAGAAGTAGTGTTTTATAAAATTTTTTTTTAAAATGATACAGTTAGGTCAGATGGTGTATTTAAATTCAAATAGGAGAAAAATTGAAACACACATGTTTCCAACCGTGAGAGGATTATCTCGGTATAAACTTCCTCGATCGAGTCATTATGTCTCTGAAAATTATATGTGTACAGTTGTGGTAGTCTCTCCTCGGAGACGAAACATAGTTGTGAAACTAATAAAAGAGATAAAAATAATAAAACAAATATATATATATATGCATATAAATATATATATATATATATATATATATATATATATATTTATTTATTTAGAATGCCTGAATTATTTAGATATATTTCTGTTCCGTTGAAGTGTTTTTTGTTTCTTTTTTTTTTCATTGTTTTCCTTCTTCTTTCGTTTGTGTCACTAGAGATATCTCCATGTTTACCATAAACTGGTTCATTTGTTTCTTGGATCGCTTCATTTTTCACGCCCAATTTTTCGCACCATTTATTATACATCCAATTGAAATTATTCCCTGTTTTTTGACTATGGGAAGGAGGATATGATATTTCATTTGTACTAACGGTTAAGTGTTGTTTTCTTCCATATTTTTGTTTCTCTTTTTATCTAAATTTAAGGAGGAGAACGGAGGAGGATTGAGAATTTTGCTTATGTTGGTTTCACGTATGCTTTGTTGGAAGTCGATCACTAGTGGTGACCAGTCGGCGATTAGTGCGAACGTTAGCAATACGAGGTTTACATTAAACACAGATTATCGGAATTCAGAATGTAGGTTAATGTATTATACAGGCAAGTATCCATAAAACATTTTCGTCATTTGCCATCGGTTTTCCTAGTGGGTATATATATATATATATAGCAAATGTTAATATATACTTATATGAATACATAACATGCATACAGACGCAAACATATATATATATACATACACACATACGAACACACACACATATATACATGTATAGATATATGGTGTGTATGCGTATGTGTGAGTATATATTCTTTTATTCTTTTACTCTTTTCAGTCATGTAGCTGCGGTCATACTGGAGCACCACCGTGGGAATTATTGTATGTATATATATATATAGAGAGAGGAAGAAAGGCAGAGAGACGGACAGACAGATAGAGACAGAGAGACAGAGACAGACAGACAGAGATCCATACACACACACACGCAAACATATATTCGTGGTATTTCGTCTGTCTTTATGTTCTGAGTTCAATTTCCGCTGAGGTCGACTTTGGTTATCATCCTTTCGGGCGGGGCGTGGGAGCACGATGAAATATGTACCAATCAAAGACTGGAGTCCTGAAGCAATTGACAACCCCCATCCATCCCCAACCTTCGCCTCCCCAAAATTAAAATTTCAGGTCTTGTGCCTGTTGTAGAAAAGATTGACGGTCGTAACAAGGCGTCGTGATGGCAGAATCGTTACAGCGTCTGAAAAACTTATTTTCGTTATTTGTTCTGGTTCCTTACGTCCTGAGTTCAGCTCTCACCAAAGCTTTTCATGCCATCGCATTTGATAAAAATAAACTCCACTCAATCTTATGTGGGTGGGGGTAAATCTTATCTAATCCACCCACTTACCCTGAATATCACTTATTATATCTTTATTAGGAACTATTGATATGACAAAGAATTTATATTGGTTCAAATTTTTGCACAAGTCTTGAAATTTCGGTGGAGATGAGCAAGTCGATGACATCGACCCCTAGTACTTAATTTATCGACTCTGAAATGATGAAAGATAAAAAGTCAATTTCAGTGGATTTTGAACTCAGAAAATAAAGACAGACGAAATGCTGCTTATCATTTTGTCCGGCATGCTAATGGTTCTGCCCGCTCGCCGCCTTACAAAAAATTAATATTGGCAGAATAGTTTAACAATGAGATAAATAAATACATAAAAATTTCAAAATATATCAGAAATATGTGGTTTATTGACTTCATTTACAATTCATTCATTTTAGCAATAATTGGAGATAGAATATATTGAACCAATAATAAATTCCATTGGGACGATGAGCTGACAGAATCGTTAGCATGCCGGGCAGAATTCTTTGCGTTATTTCGTCCGTCTTCACGTTCTGAGTTCAAATTCCACCGAGGTTAACTTTGCGTTTCATTCTTACGGGGTCGATAAAATAAATATGGATTGAACACTAAGGTTGATGTAACCCACTTAATCCCTTTTCAGAAATTGCTGGCCTTGTGCCAAAATTTGAAACCAATAATAGATTACATGGTATAGATTTTTCGAAGATTTTTACCTCAGTATTTTGAAATAAAGAATCACATCACAATTCTTAAAGGGATTCTGCAAGAATCATACCGCCATCATTAGGGTGGTTTTGAAGTCTATGGAATAATAGAATTTGAAATCTGAGTAAAATGATTTGCAGCCATAAGCCACGTCTATATACTATCTGATTTTGAATCTTACATCATTTGGTTGTCATTTATGATTCAGTGTTTGTTAAAGCGAATACCAGTCACGTACTGAGATCAATATATGGACTGTGACATATATGCGAGTCTTTACGTGTCAGTGTCTATCTAACTGATTGTTCATCTACCCCCATCGCACATGCGTTCTTTCTCTCTTTCTCTCTCTCTCTCTCTCTCTCTCTCTCACACACACACACACACAAAGACAAACACAACCACACACGCGCAAGCACAACGTACGATATCATAATTTCGCTCATTAGCAAGCTGCCTTGGAGTAGAAATGAAAGAAAAAGAAAGAAAGAAAGAAGGAAATAAATAAAGAAAGAGGAGTCGGGCAGATAAAGGGGGAGAGAGGGAGAAGATATAGTTGGACAAGAACATGAAGAAAGTTACAGGGAGGTGAACAGCAAGAGTTACAGAAATATAGAGAAGGGGAGAGAAAGAGAAAGAGAGAGAGAAAAAAGAACGAGGAAGAGAGAGATGAGAGGTGAATGCAGAATCATAAGCAGGATCTGAGATAAATAAAGGGAGGAAACGAGACAGGTAGATAAAGTAATGCAGAGAAACATTGTATTTCTTTCTCATGTATATATATTGTAAAATATTTCTTTCTCTGCCTTTCTTTCTCTTTCTGTCTTTGTTTTTGTAGAGAGATGACTAAAGAGGGAATGGCTGAAGAAGACAGGGAGAGAGAGAGAGAGAAAGAAAAAAAGAGAGAGAGAAAAGAGAGAGAGAGTGAAAGCAGGAGGAGATTGTATTTGTATATAATAAAATAAATAGCTGATTCTGTTTTATTTTGAAGGAAAGAAAGACTGCGGAAGACACAGAGAGAGAAAGAGAGGGGTGAGTAAAGACAGAGCGACAGAAGTGCAGAGAGAGAGGAGGATGAGAGAGAGGAGCAGAAAGAGAGATAGGAGCAGAGAGAAAGAGAGATAGGAGCAGAGAGAAAAAGAGAGAGGAGTAGAGAAAAAAGAGTAACATTATGTTTCTACTTTCATAGATATTAGGAAATATTTCTCTCTCTCCTCTCTTTCTCTCGCTCTTTATTTTTCAAGAGAGAGAAAAAGAGAAGGAAAGACTGGAGAAAACAAACAAAGAAAGAGAGAGAGAGAGATTTCTCTTTTATATATATGGCAAAATATTTGTTCTCACTTTTTATTGAAAAGAAAGACTGGGAGTGACACACGACGAGAGAGAAGGAAATTGAAAGAGAAAGAGAGAAAGAGAGAGACTGTATTACTGTACTACAATTTTCATTTATATATTTTATACATATTATAAAATATGTTTTCTCATTTTTTATCTTCTTCCGTATTGTATTTATCATGTATCTATCGATGGTTTTATACGAGGAAATCCCCTAAAGTAACGAAAGTGAATATTTGAAACTGAATAACAAAGGAAGAAAACAAAACATATTTTGATTATCAATGATGTCGATATCGATTTCTTTTCAATTTCAATCTATACACCGTATGTATGCCTGTTACTACATAGACGTAGATACATCTATATCTATATAGATGTGTGAATGTGTGTATGTCTGAATGTGAATGTATGTTTGTAAGTATGAATATATATGTATATATATACATATGTATTATGTATGTTTATATATATATATATATATATGGGCATATGCGCAGATATGTGTAGGTAAGTGTGTATAATATATTTATAGAGGGGTAGGAGGGCCTAATATCGATTACTTCTGCGACACAAGTTCATTGATATACAGACAAATGAGTAGTTACAATCTGTGACATATCTGGTTTTCCTCAAGAACATTAGTACGACGTATAAGTGAATTGATTTCAAGTAAGGATCGAACCAGTTTACTGGCAATATAGAGTAATGTAATGTATCGTTTCATTTTCGTTTGCTTCTTTATTATTTATATATATATATTTTTACAAGGCTGAAAGTTATAGTAATTTAAACAACAGCGAATTAAAGTGTGTTGTCTCGTTTACGATTTTTTTTCTCCAGAGACATTTACTGACAATAGTGAGATAAATTGGATTCAAACTAGAATCGAAACCGTTTTGCGGTGTTTTAGTGAACAGCTACCACTACAAGATCCAGTCCTCGATACGCTGGAGTGGTTTGTATGCCTCAGTGACTGAGAACTATGCCAGTGAAGAGCAAACTGGTGGGAACCCTCACGCTGGAGAGGTCAAAGAAAATATGCCAGCCTGATGTGGACTGCCTTTCTTCAGAGGTAAAATTGAGCTTACGTAGGGACAACGTCCGTACGTAGAACAACCAAAGTTACAGAAGCATTAATGACACTTAAAAGCAATAAAATCTAGGAGAGGAGGGTCTTCCCTCACAGATAGATATGCTACGCCTTAATGACAGTTCTGAGTCGAGAATACAGGAGAACGACTGTAAGTTGGTTATGCTTCATAAGGGACGAAGAACTTAAGTACGTAAAGCGATTTACTGGTTGAATATATCATCTTATGATACGAACGTCACGACCATTCTTGTTGAAGCTGCTGCTGCTATTGCTGGCGTTCTCCTTCTTGCTGTTGCTACTTCTCTTCTTATTGTTTACCTTTAAACCATTATCAG
>NC_043009.1:48716458-48723958 GCF_006345805.1 Octopus sinensis | reverse complement strand
AGTATTTGGTCTACATGCATTTGGAAAAACCACAAATGCTTATATTTGCCTCATTTTTGTTAATATAAAAACAGTAACGTGAGGTTATATGCTTCCGTACAACCTAGATCTCTCTTTTGTTACGGTTATCTTATATCTTAAGTTGTCGATATTTATGCTCAATTGAAATGTGTTGAATCATTATAAAATTACGTGGATATCTATTGTTTAATATATTCAACCTGGGCTACAGTGTAATTTTCGCTTTACAGCTCATTAGCAAGCAATTTTCATATCAAAGGCAGGTTCTATATTGTTTAACATCATTCACATCTGTGCAATCACATTGTTATACAGAAGGATGGAAACGCATAACCAATATGAAAATTTGTTTCAATGAGAGCCTTTTCAACCGCAGAAGCATTGAGACCACTAAGAAAACTCAGCTCTTAATAGATCATTGGGCTACAATATGCTTATACCTGTGGCGTGCTGACTCACATATTAGAAGCCTTTAGGGCTCTCATCTAAGCAGCTAATTCAGTTTCTAATGGAATGGGTTTGAGATTCAGCGCCAAAGAAGTTATGGTCATTTGTCAATGACACGCTGCACCGATCTTCTTATCTATTCAGGTATCCAGGTAGCATCATTTACTGTAAAAGCTCATTGGATAAAAAGAATATAAACTAACACAGATAAACCTCGGTTAACTTTGGAAGATTCAGAAAGAAACTTTTTCAGTATCATTCGTCATACCATTGCATGCGTATAACAAACAGCCTGTGTTTCTTATATCCTGTAAGAGTGGCACATATGGAAAAATTACGATCGACACATATACTGTCTCCAGATGATTCTTTCACTCACCAGGAGAGATAGGACAATTTGTTTACTTCAACAAAAACGGACGCTGTCGAATCAATATCAGTAGTCTTGAATTCACACTGTGTAGACATCCCTTGAGTCGGCTCGGACATGTAGTGTGTTTGTGAGATTCATCACGCTCCCTCGTATGATTATGTACAACCCATTACACCATAGCCAATACCGGGTTTGATGACTAAAGGCAAGGCGTAGTTCGAAAACCAACTAAAGTCTATTTTGGAAAAAAGCAACCGTAATTCTTTAAAAGCGACATACGTCATTACCAGTAATGTTGAAGAATGAACGCATTTGCTATTACAAGAGTGATGTCAGCTTTGTTTTCTACGTTCAAATTCCACTGCGGGTGACTTTGCTTTTCATCCTTTCATGGTCGATAAAATAAGTACGAGTCGAATACTGAGGTCGACGTAATCGTCTATCGCCTCCCGTCATGCTGGCCTTGTGCCAAAATTTCAAACCTTTATTGCAAAGTTGGAGGGCTGGCAGAATCATTATACTTGCGGCATAAGTTCCAGCTCTGTGCATTCTGTTTTCAAGTTCTATCAAGGACAACTTCGCCGATCAACTTTCCGGAGTCGATAAATAAAGGAGCAATCAAATATTGGAGGCTATGTAATTGGTTAAGCCACCTCTCCTCAGAATTGCTTGTCTCCTGCCTTAATGAATAACAAGTAGTATTTTTTGGATGAAGGGCGGTGCGTTGACAGAGTCATTTGTGTTGGAAAGAATACCTTGTGTTATTTGCTCCACCTCTTTACGTCCTAAGTTGAAATCTTGCCGAGGTCAACTTTGCTGTTCATTTTTTCGACGTCGATAGAATAAAGGAAGTGTGACGTCAATTCAGTCCCTTCCCTCAAAATCGGTGGCTTTCTTCCTAAACTGGAAACCATTTTTACTGGAAAGCAGCAGTGGACACAGGAATACCCTCGGAAACCCCAAGCAAATATTTTCATACCCCATCTACGACCGGAAAATAGACATCAGCGATAAAGATGTTTTGTTCTCAAAGCATCCACAATTAAAGATGTTTAGTGTTATATTTGATAGACATCAATGAGCAAACGCAAGCATGAATGAATATCTATGTCTATGTATTTATTCTCGGTTACATGTGTGTTGTTTATAATGGCAATGTTGGCGTATCTGTGTGGTTATGAACATGAATGTGTGCATGTATGTATGTATATGTATGCATGTGTGAATATAGATATCAGTGAATCTGTATGTATGTAAATGCATCTTTGATTTTGTTATTCTATCTGTTCATCTCATATTATTCTGTCTACTCTATTGAATTTAATTTATAGAGGTATCCCCAACAGATAATTTTGGTGGTAGTGGCTGTGAATGCGGATGGCAGTTTATCATATTTTTATATCGGTATCCTCTACATATATATGTATATCCGTCGCTGTTGCTAGTATGTCTGTCTATTTTAATGTTAGATATTCTCTTTTATATCGTGTAGCTCGTAATTAAATTTGTATGTATCGTTAATTTCTATATTATATTATACCATATCCTCTCTCAATGGTGGGAGTTATGGTTTGTATAATAATATTTTATGGGTAAACTTACAAGTTTTTAAAATGAATAAAAACAACGAACATTGCTATTTCAAAAACATTCAAAGTCACCGTAAATAAAATTTTAATAAATATATTTTCAGCATTGTCTCTTGGGATGAGGTACATATTATTATCTCAGTTATTTTCTCTAATGAAAACAAATGCGCCTCCTTTTATATATACGGGTTCGGTAACTTTAGGGGGTGTGTCGGTCCTGTAACTACGGAGACAGGATAAAATAGAAAAACATATCTACATACACAAAAGACGAATAACAATTACACACAACTATATATATATATATATATATATATATATATACATATTAGAATATATATATATATATATATATATATATATATATATATATATAGTATATATATATATAATATATATATATAAGTATTATACGCACACACAACGCACATATATATTAATTAGAACTACGCATGGGCATCAAACCGGTATTGGCTATGGTGTAATGGGTTGTACATAATCATACAAGGGAGCCTGATGAATATATATATATATATATATATATATTATATATATATATATAAACTATGAATAAAGTAAAACGCAAACATATATAAAAATGTAGACTGCCAATTCGAAATTACTTCAACCATTTCAATGCCGACTATTTATAATATCTTTGGAAATTCTATGTCTTCGTCTAAATTTAGACTTATATTAGAAAATATCTAATATTTTATATAAGTTTTTATTCCGCCTTGTTTTTCAATTTTATTTACATTTTAGCTATTTTTTAGGACAAATAACAGCGAATGCTCTTGTAATATATGTGAATTTGTGAATTTGGATGTAGAATGAAAGAATGAAGGGAAACAAAGAGCGAATATCTTATATATATGTGTGTGTGTTAGTGAAGGAGAGAGAGAGAGGGGGGAAAGAAAGAGAGAGAGAGAGAGAGAGAGAGAGAGAGAAACAGTTTACATATGTATGTGTGTAGTTGTATTTATGTGTATTTGTGTGAGAGTTTATAAAGGCGAGGGAGAGGAACAACTAGCGAATATTTTATGTATGTGAAAGAATCAGTTGGTGTAAGCGAGATGGAGAGACAAACAGACAGACACAGACAGAGAGAAAAAGGGAGTATAAGATATATTTACATATATAAATGCATACACACACACTTATGTATGCGTGTGTGTGTATATATATATATATATATATATATATATATATTAGGGCAGAAAAAGCGCTACAAGGATAGTCTCAAGGTCTCTCTCAAAGACTTCTCCATCGGAACAGAGACCTGGGAGACACTTGCTGCCAACCGCTCATCCTGGCGCAGCGCAATCACCGTGGGAGCAGGGACAGCCGAGGAGGGACGGATTCGGTCAGCGGAGCAGAAACGTCAGATGCGTAAAGTCAGAGCCGCCTGCACCAGTAGCACTGCCCCTACCCACTTCTGCCCCACCTGTGGGAGGGGCTTCCTTGCCCGGATTGGCCTCACCAGCCACCTCCGGTCTCATGGCGGCAGTTCCATCAGATGATGTCAGTTGGTCATCTTCGAACCGAAGGACGAACATTATTATATATATATTGTACCTATGTATTATACATAAAAAAACAATAACAAAAACAGAGCACTAAACACATGGCATCGAAATGATTATAGGATAACATGTAATGATTTACTCCACGGCTTCTTGCAGTTACAAATATGTAAACTATACATGCGATCCTTCTGACAATGTTCCTTGTAATTTGCGTATGTGGAACTCTGAGTAGCAATGGATGGAATCGGGTAGTCTTCAAGACCCGAACCCACACACATATGTATATACATATATATATATATATATATATATATATATATATATATGGACAGATACGTAAGGGTATTTGTGTATATGTGTGTTTGAAAATATTGAATCTAATTTTGGAATAAGTCGAACAATTTTTACTACGTGGGAGCAATTTCGATTACAATTGATCTAACAGCTAACATGGTATTTATTTTATCGAAAAGATAGAGCTTACCAGGATGGAATTTGAACCCAGACTGTAAAGCCTGAAGAAACGTTGTGTAACATTTTGTCGTAGTGCTAACGATTCGGACAGCTCGTTGCTGTAGAATAAGGTGGAACGTATGCCTGTGTTAAACCATACTTTCGTCTATAGGCACAAGTCCTGAAATTTGGGTAAAGGGGCCATGTCGATTACATCGATCCTGCTTCTCAATTGGTACTTACATCGTCGACCACGAAAGTATGATAGGCAAAATTTGGCGGAATTTCTACACAGGACGTAAACACGGGCGAAATGTAGTTAAGCATTTTACCCGACGTGCTACCCATTCCGCCAGCGCGCCGCCATGTTTGAGAGTATTTAAGTATAGACATTATTCCCATGGTAGTATGTCACGTGTCCGTAATACAGAGAAACAAAGAGACAGAGAGACAGAGAGAGGAAGAGAGTAAATGTTGGGGTTGTGTTAACGGCATGTGGAGAAATGATTGGAAAGGAAAAAATAATAATAAGGCAGAATGCTAAACTGAATGCAAATTTTAATATAAATTGTGTAAGAAAGATTAAAATGGATTTCAGAGCGGCTTTCATAGCATGGCAAATTTTCAAGATGAGAAAGGGGAAAAAAATAATGTTTTTTTCTCAAAAATATAATAAATATATACTAAAATAAATAAATAAATATATCAATACATCACAGTGTCTTTAAGCTTTAAAAGTTCAATAGTATTCCATTGAAAAACTTGTTTGAAGGATTAGGATGCATGTGTTTCAGTGCAGTGTTGGATGCTTATGCGTCAAACAGGAAATGGGGTAGGAGTTATCCAGTTCCTGTGGATAAGGGGAGAAAATTCTGTGGGTTTTCTACTCTTTAATTGGAATGCTGGATTGTTTTTTGTTAACAGGATGCTTATGTCTATTCTTAGAAATACAAGTAACTAATATATATGAGGTTCGCAAGGACTGGTGCAGTTTTGGTACCCATCGCGATACCACATTTTTGACGGGAGTGTGTGTTTTTTGATCATGAAGTAATTGTTTGTCAGAATGATTCCGTAATGAAAATATTACTAATGCGTTTAGGAAATTCCAGCGGTTCGGCAAAATAGACCAATAGAATAAGTACTGGGCTTACAAACAATAAGTTTTGGGGTCGATTTGCTCGACTAAAGTCTGTACTCCAGCATGGCCGCAGTCAAATGACTGAAACAAATAAAATATAGAATATATATGTGCGTGTGTGTGTGTGTGTGTGTGTGTGTATACTTTTCTCTATTTCTTATTCTTTTATTCTTTAGTTTGTTTCAGTCATTTGTCTGCGACCATGCTGCAGCACCGCCTTGAAGGATTTTTCTCGAACAAATTGGCACCAGCACTTATTCTTTTAACAATCTATCGGGGTTTTTTTTTTACCGAACCGCTAAGTTACAGGTACGCAAATACACCATCACCAGTTGTCAAGTGGTGATGACGGTGGGACAAGCACATGCACACACACACACACACATACACACATACATATGTACATATGTACATAGGCGGCGAGCTGGCACAATCGTTAGCACGCCAGGCGAAATGCTTTGCGGTATTTCGTCCGCCGCTGCGTTCTGAGTTCAAATTCCGCCGAGGTCGACTTTGCCTTTCATCCTTTCGGGGTCGATAAATTAAGTACCAGTTACGCACTGGGGTCGATGTAATCGACTTAATCCGTTTGTCTGTCCTTGTTTGTCCCCTCTGTGTTTAGTCCCTTGTGGGTAGTAAAGAGATACATATGTACATATTTATGTGTGCGCGTGTCTGTGTATGTCCCCCCAACATTGCTTGACAACCGATACTGGTGTGTTTATGTCCCCGTAACTTAGGCGGTTCGACAAAAGTGTTCGATGGAATGAGTACTACGCTTAGAAAGAATAAGCCCTGGGGGCTCGATTTCTTCGACTAAAACTCTTGAAGGCTGTGCCCCAGCAAGGCCGCACTCAAATGACTGAAACAAGTAAAAGAATGAAAGAAAGAATATAAATGTACATACGACAGTCTTCTTTCAGCTTCCGTCTACCAAATCCACACACAAAGCTTTGGTCGGCCCGAGGCTACAGTAAAATATCATTTGCTCAAGATACCACGCAGTGGGGCGTAAGCTGGAAACATGTGGTTGGGAAGCAAGCTCCATATCACACAGTCATTCCTGCACTTGTATGTGTGCATGCATGTTTGTATGCATGTTCCGGAGTGGCTGTGTGGTAAGTGGCTTGCTTACCAACCACATGGTTCCGGGTTCAGTCCCACTGCGTGCCATCTTGGGCATATGTCTTCTAGTATAGCCTCGGGCTGACCAAAGTCTTGTGAGTAAATTTGGTAGACGGAAACTGAAAGAAGCCCGTCGTATATATGTATATATATATATATACCCAACATCGCTTGACAACCGATGGTGGAGTGTTTACGTCCGCATAACTTAGTGGTTCGGCAAAAAGACCGATAGAATAAGTACTAGGCTTCCAAAGAATGTCCTGGGGTTGATTTGCTCGACTAAAGGCGGTGCTCCAGCATGGCAGCATTCAGATGAGTAAAGAGTATTTAAATATGTAACAGAAAATTTCTGCATGTCAATGGACGTAATCATCCACTTTTGTCTGTGTATCTAAATGTGCCCCTACATATATGTATGCATATGCGTGTGTAATGACTGGTATGTCTGCATTTATGTAGCTGAGTATGTACGTGTGTGTGCGTGTGTATGTGTGTGTGTATGCATGTTGGTCACATGATGTTCTTACGCTAATAACGGTGTGAGTTTATGCGGTGTGATATAGTATGCGTGAAGTTTTGCATGAATATTTATGTAATTGGGTGTATATATGCATGTGTATCTATGAGTCAGTGAGGTGATGTTCGTGGGTATATATTATGGGCGCAGAAACTTATGTGTGTATATCTATATATATATCTATATGTATATGTCTGTTTGTCTGTCTATCTATCTATCTATCTATCTATCTATCTATCTATCTATCTATCTATCTATCTATCTATCCAACTGCTTATTACTCTTTCTCTCTCTGTTAACCC